>NC_069506.1:276019781-276182281 GCF_027579735.1 Bombina bombina | reverse complement strand
CCCTTATACTATGTGTACAAAGACCCTTATACTATGTGTGCAGAGCCCCTTATACTATGTGTACAGAGCCCCCCCATACTGTGTGTACAGAGACCCCCCTATACTGTGTGTATAGAGACCCCATACTGTGTGTACAGAGTCCCTTATACTGTGTGTACAGAGCCCCTTATACTGTGTGTACAGAGCACCTTATACTGTGTGTACAGAGCCCCTTATATTGTGTGTACAAAGACCCTTATACTGTGTGTCCAGAGCCCCTTATACTGTGTGTACAGAGCCCCTTATATTGTGTGTACAGAGCCCCTTATACTGTGTGTACAGAGCCCCTTATACTGTGTGTACAGAGCCCCTTATATTGTGTGTACAGAGCCCCTTATACTGTGTGTACAGAGCCCCTTATGCTGTGTTTGCAGAGCCCCTTATATTGTGTGCACAAAGACCCTTATACTATATGTGCAGAGCCCCTTATACTGTTTGTACAGAGCCCCTTATACTATGTGTACAGAGCCCCCCCATACTGTGTGTACAGAGACCCCCCTATACTGTGTGTATAGAGACCCCATACTGTGTGTACAGAGTCCCTTATACTGTGGGTACAAAGACCCTTATACTATGTGTACAAAGACCCTTATACTGTGTGTACAGAGCCCCTTATACTGTGTGTACAGAGCCCCTTATACTGTGTGTACAGAGCCCCTTATATTGTGTGTACAAAGACCCTTATACTGTGTGTACAAAGCCAGTTATACTGTGTGTACAGAGCCCCTTATATTGTGTGTACAGAGCCCCTTATACTGTGTGTACAGAGCCCATTATACTGTGTGTACAGAGCCCCTTATATTGTGTGTACAGAGCCCCTTATACTGTGTGTACAGAGGCCCTTATACTGTGTGTTCAGAGCCCCTTATATTGTGTGTACAGAGCCCCTTATAATGTGTGTACAGAGCCCCTTATACTGTGTGTACAGAGCCCCTTATACTATGTTTACATAGCCCCTTATATTGTGTGTACAGAGCCCCTTATACTATGTGTGCAGAGCCCCTTATACTGTTTGTACAGAGCCCCTTATACTATGTGTATAGAGCCTCCCCATACTGTGTGTACCAAGACCCCCCTATACTGTGTGTATAGAGACCCCATACTGTGTGTACAGAGTCCCTTATACTGTGGGTACAGAGCCCCTTACTGTATGTACAGAGCCCCCCCCCCATACTGTGTGTACAGAGACCCTTATACTGTGTGTACAGAGCCCCTTATACTATGTGTGCAGAGCCCCCCTATACTGTGTGTATAGAGACCCCATACTGTGTTTACAGAGCCCCTTATACTATGTGTACAGAGCCCCCCCATACTGTGTGTACAGAGACCCCCCTATACTGTGTGTAGAGAGACCCCATACTGTGTGTACAGAGTCCCTTATACTGTGGGTACAGAGCCCCTTACTGTGTGTACAGAGCCCCCCCCCCATACTGTGTGTACAGAGACCCTTATACTGTGTGTACAGACGTCCCCCATACTGTGTGCACAGAGCTCCTTATACTTTGTATATAGACGACCCCTATACTGTGTGTACAGAGCCCCATATACTGTGTGTAGAGACCCCATACTGTGTGTACAGAGCCTCATACTGTGTGTATAGAGAGTGAGACCCTTATATTGTGTGTACAGAGACCCCCTTATACTGTGTGTACAGAGACCCTTATACTGTGTGTACAGAGACCCTTATATTGTGTGTATGGAGACCCCATACTGTGTGTACATAGACCCCCTTATACTGTGTGTACAGAGACCCTTATACTGTGTGTACAGAGCTCCTTATACTGTGTGTACAGACCCCCTTATACTGTGAAGGCTGGATGTGGTTAAAGAGATAACCACAGAAAAGAGTACACTTGTAGTACTCGAGAGCTTGTAGTGATATGATTTGATTAATCACAAGGCTCAAAGTGGTGCAATGTTTGTAAAGACAACACTAGTTTCCAAATATACTAAACCTAACCTTATACTGTGTTTACAGAGCATCTTATATTGTGTGTACAAAGACCCTTATACTATGTGTTCAGAGCCCCTTATACTGTTTGTACAGAGCCCCTTTATACTATGTGTACAGAGCCCCCCATACTGTGTGTACAGAGACCCCCCTATACTGTCTGTATAGAGATCCCATACTGTGTGTACAGAGTCCCTTATACTGTGGGTACAAAGACCCTTATACTATGTGTACAAAGACCCTTATACTGTGTGTCCAGAGCCCCTTATACTGTGTGTACAGAGCCCCTTATACTGTGTGTACAGAGCCCCTTATATTGTGTGTACAGAGCCCCTTATACTATGTTTACAGAGCCCCTTATATTGTGTGTACAAAGACCCTTATACTATGTGTGCAGAGCCCCTTATACTGTTTGTACAGAGCCCCTTATACTATATGTACAGAGCCCCCCCATACTGTGTGTACAGAGACCCCCCTATACTGTGTGTATAGAGACCCCATACTGTGTGTACAGAGTCCCTTATACTGTTGGGTACAAAGACCCTTATACTATGTGTACAAAGACCCTTATACTGTGTGCACAAAGCCCCTTATACTGTGTGTACAGAGCCCCTTATATTGTGTGTACAAAGACCCTTATACTGTGTGTACAGAGCCCCTTATACTGTTTGTACAGAGCCCCTTATATTGTGTGTACAGAGCCCCTTATACTGTGTGTACAGAGCCCCTTATATTGTGTGTACAGAGCCCCTTATACTGTGTGTACAGAGCCCCTTATATTGTGTGTACAGAGCCCCTTATAAATATAATGTGTGTACAGAGCCCCTTATACTGTGTGTACAGAGCCCCTTATACTGTATTTACAGAGCCCCTTATATTGTGTGTACAGAGCCCCTTATACTATGTGTGCAGAGCCCCTTATACTGTTTGTACAGAGCCCCTTATACTATGTGTACAGAGCCCCCCATACTGTGTGTACAGAGACCCCCCTATACTGTGTGTATAGAGACCCCATACTGTGTGTACAGAGTACCTTATACTGTGGGTACAGAGCCCCTTACTGTGTGTACAGAGCCACTCCCCCATACTGTGTGTACAGAGACCCTTATACTGAGTGTACAGAGCCTCTTATACTATGTGTGCAGAGCCCCCCCATACTGCGTGTAAAGAGACCCCCCTATACTGTGTGTATAGAGACCCCATACTGTGTTTACAGAGCCCCTTATACTATGTGTACAGAGCCCCCCCCATACTGTGTGTACAGAGACCCCCCTATACTGTGTGTATAGAGACCCCATACTGTGTGTACAGAGTCCCCTATACTGTGGGTACAGAGCCCCTTACTGTGTGTACAGAGCCCCCCCATACTGTGTGTACAGAGACCCTTATACTGTGTGTACAGACGACCCCCATACTGTGTGCACAGAGCTCCTTATACTTTGTATATAGACGACCCCTATACTGTGTGTACAGAGCCCCATATACTGTGTGTAGAGACCCCATACTGTGTGTACAGATCCTCTTACTGTGTGTATAGAGACCCTTATATTGTGTGTACAGAGACCCCCTTATACTGTGTGTACAGAGACCCTTATACTGTGTGTACAGAGACCCTTATATTGTGTGTATGGAGACCCCATACTGTGTGTACATAGACCCCCTTATACTGTGTGTACAGAGACCCTTATACTGTGTGTACAGAGCCCCTTATACTGTGTGTACAGAGACCCTTATACTGTGTGTACAGAGCTCCTTATACTGTGTGTACAGACCCCCTTATACTGTGTGTACAGACCCCTTATACTGTGTGTACAGAGCCCCTTATACTGTGTGTACAGAGCCCCTTATATTGTGTGTACAGAGCCCCCTATACTGTGTGTACAGAGCCCCTTATACTGTGTTTACAGAGCCTCTTATATTGTGTGTACAAAGACCCTTATACTATGTGTTCAGAGCCCCTTATACTGTTTGTACAGAGCCCCTTTATACTATGTGTACAGAGCCCCCCCATACTGTGTGTACAGAGACCCCCCTATACTGTCTGTATAGAGACCCCATACTGTGTGTACAGAGTCCCTTATACTGTGGGTACAAAGACCCTTATACTATGTGTACAAAGACCCTTATACTGTGTGTCCAGAGCCCCTTATACTGTGTGTACAGAGCCCCTTATACTGTGTGTACAGAGCCCCTTATACTGTGTTTACAGAGCCCCTTATATTGTGTGTACAAAGACCCTTATACTATGTGTGCAGAGCCCCTTATACTGTTTGTACAGAGCCCCTTATACTGTTTGTACAGAGCCCCTTATACTATGTGTACAGAGCCCCCCCCCATACTGTGTGTACAGAGACCCCCCTATACTGTGTGTATAGAGACCCCATACTGTGTGTACAGAGTCCCTTATACTGTGGGTACAAAGACCCTTATACTATGTGTACAAAGACCCTTATACTGTGTGTACAAAGCCCCTTATACTGTGTGTACAGAGCCCCTTATATTGTGTGTACAAAGCCCCTTATACTGTGTGTACAGAGCCCCTTATACTGTGTGTACAGAGCCCCTTATATTGTGTGTACAGAGCCCCTTATACTGTGTGTACAGAGCCCCTTATATTGTGTGTACAGAGCCCCTTATACTGCGTGTACAGAGCCCCTTATACTGTGTTTACATAGCCCCTTATATTGTGTGTACAGAGCCCCTTATACTATGTGTGCAGAGCCCCTTATACTGTTTGTACAGAGCCCCTTATACTATGTGTATAGAGCCTCCCCATACTGTGTGTACCAAGACCCCCCTATACTGTGTGTATAGAGACCCCATACTGTGTGTACAGAGTCCCTTATACTGTGGGTACAGAGCCCCTTACTGTATGTACAGAGCCCCCCCCCCATACTGTGTGTACAGAGACCCTTATACTGTGTGTACAGAGCCCCTTATACTATGTGTGCAGAGCCCCCCTATACTGTGTGTATAGAGACCCCATACTGTGTTTACAGAGCCCCTTATACTATGTGTACAGAGCCCCCCCATACTGTGTGTACAGAGACCCCCCTATACTGTGTGTAGAGAGACCCCATACTGTGTGTACAGAGTCCCTTATACTGTGGGTACAGAGCCCCTTACTGTGTGTACAGAGCCCCCCCCCCCCATACTGTGTGTACAGAGACCCTTATACTGTGTGTACAGACGACCCCCATACTGTGTGCACAGAGCTCCTTATACTTTGTATATAGACGACCCCTATACTGTGTGTACAGAGCCCCATATACTGTGTGTAGAGACCCCATACTGTGTGTACAGAGCCTCATACTGTGTGTATAAAGAGTGAGACCCTTATATTGTGTGTACAGAGACCCCCTTATACTGTGTGTACAGAGACCCTTATACTGTGTGTACAGAGACCCTTATATTGTGTGTATGGAGACCCCATACTGTGTGTACATAGACCCCCTTATACTGTGTGTACAGAGACCCTTATACTGTGTGTACAGAGCTCCTTATACTGTGTGTACAGACCCCCTTATACTGTGAAGGCTGGATGTGGTTAAAGAGATAACCACAGAAAAGAGTACACTTGTAGTACTCGAGAGCTTGTAGTGATATGATTTGATTAATCACAAGGCTCAAAGTGGTGCAATGTTTGTAAAGACAACACTAGTTTCCAAATATACTAAACCTAACCTTATACTGTGTTTACAGAGCCTCTTATATTGTGTGTACAAAGACCCTTATACTATGTGTTCAGAGCCCCTTATACTGTTTGTACAGAGCCCCTTTATACTATGTGTACAGAGCCCCCCATACTGTGTGTACAGAGACCCCCCTATACTGTCTGTATAGAGACCCCATACTGTGTGTACAGAGTCCCTTATACTGTGGGTACAAAGACCCTTATACTATGTGTACAAAGACCCTTATACTGTGTGTCCAGAGCCCTTTATACTGTGTGTACAGAGCCCCTTATACTGTGTGTACAGAGCCCCTTATATTGTGTGTACAGAGCCCCTTATACTATGTTTACAGAGCCCCTTATATTGTGTGTACAAAGACCCTTATACTATGTGTGCAGAGCCCCTTATACTGTTTGTACAGAGCCCCTTATACTATGTGTACAGAGCCCCCCCATACTGTGTGTACAGAGACCCCCCTATACTGTGTGTATAGAGACCCCATACTGTGTGTACAGAGTCCCTTATACTGTGGGTACAAAGACCCTAATACTATGTGTACAAAGACCCTTATACTGTGTGTACAAAGCCCTTATACTGTGTGTACAGAGCCCCTTATATTGTGTGTACAAAGACCCTTATACTGTGTGTACAGAGCCCCTTATACTGTTTGTACAGAGCCCCTTATATTGTGTGTACAGAGCCCCTTATACTGTGTGTACATAGCCCCTTATATTGTGTGTACAGAGCCCCTTATACTGTGTGTACAGAGCCCCTTATATTGTGTGTACAGAGCCCCTTATAAATATAATGTGTGTACAGAGCCCCTTATACTGTGTGTACAGAGCCCCTTATACTGTATTTACAGAGCCCCTTATATTGTGTGTACAGAGCCCCTTATACTATGTGTGCAGAGCCCCTTATACTGTTTGTACAGAGCCCCTTATACTATGTGTACAGAGCCCCCCATACTGTGTGTACAGAGACCCCCCTATACTGTGTGTATAGAGACCCCATACTGTGTGTACAGAGTACCTTATACTGTGGGTACAGAGCCCCTTACTGTGTGTACAGAACCACTCCCCCATACTGTGTGTACAGAGACCCTTATACTGAGTGTACAGAGCCTCTTATACTATGTGTGCAGAGCCCCCCCATACTGCGTGTAAAGAGACCCCCCTATACTGTGTGTATAGAGACCCCATACTGTGTTTACAGAGCCCCTTATACTATGTGTACAGAGCCCCCCATACTGTGTGTACAGAGACCCCCCTATACTGTGTGTATAGAGACCCCATACTGTGTGTACAGAGTCCCCTATACTGTGGGTACAGAGCCCCTTACTGTGTGTACAGAGCCCCCCCATACTGTGTGTACAGAGACCCTTATACTGTGTGCACAGAGCTCCTTATACTTTGTATATAGACGACCCCTATACTGTGTGTACAGAGCCCCATATACTGTGTGTAGAGACCCCATACTGTGTGTACAGAGCCTCATACTGTGTGTATAGAGACCCTTATATTGTGTGTACAGAGACCCCCTTATACTGTGTGTACAGAGACCCTTATATTGTGTGTATGGAGACCCCATACTGTGTGTACATAGACCCCCTTATACTGTGTGTACAGAGACCCTTATACTGTGTGTACAGAGCCCCTTATACTGTGTGTACAGAGCTCCTTATACTGTGTGTACAGACCCCCTTATACTGTGTGTACAGACCCCTTATACTGTGTGTACAGAGCCCCTTATACTGTGTGTACAGAGCCCCTTATATTGTGTGTACAGAGCCCCCTATACTGTGTGTACAGAGCCCCTTATACTGTGTTTACAGAGCCTCTTATATTGTGTGTACAAAGACCCTTATACTATGTGTTCAGAGCCCCTTATACTGTTTGTACAGAGCCCCTTTATACAATGTGTACAGAGCCCCCCCATACTGTGTGTACAGAGACCCCCCTATACTGTCTGTATAGAGACCCCATACTGTGTGTACAGAGTCCCTTATACTGTGGGTACAAAGACCCTTATACTATGTGTACAAAGACCCTTATACTGTGTGTCCAGAGCCCCTTATACTGTGTGTACAGAGCCCCTTATACTGTGTGTACAGAGCCCCTTATACTGTGTTTACAGAGCCCCTTATATTGTGTGTACAAAGACCCTTATACTATGTGTGCAGAGCCCCTTATACTGTTTGTACAGAGCCCCTTATACTGTTTGTACAGAGCCCCTTATACTATGTGTACAGAGCCCCCCCCCCCCATACTGTGTGTACAGAGACCCCCCTATACTGTGTGTATAGAGACCCCATACTGTGTGTACAGAGTCCCTTATACTGTGGGTACAAAGACCCTTATACTATGTGTACAAAGACCCTTATACTGTGTGTACAAAGCCCCTTATACTGTGTGTACAGAGCCCCTTATATTGTGTGTACAAAGCCCCTTATACTGTGTGTACAGAGCCCCTTATACTGTGTGTACAGAGCCCCTTATATTGTGTGTACAGAGCCCCTTATACTGTGTGTACAGAGCCCCTTATATTGTGTGTACAGAGCCCCTTATACTGCGTGTACAGAGCCCCTTATACTGTGTGTACAGTCTACAGAGCCCCTTATATTGTGTGTACAGAGCCCCTTATAATGTGTGTACAGAGCCCCTTATACTGTGTGTACAGAGCCCCTTATACTGTATTTACAGAGCCCCTTATATTGTGTGTACAGAGCCCCTTATACTATGTGTGCAGAGCCCCTTATACTGTTTGTACAGAGCCCCTTATACTATGTGTACAGAGCCCCCCATACTGTGTGTACAGAGACCCCCCTATACTGTGTGTATAGAGACCCCATACTGTGTGTACAGAGTCCCTTATACTGTGGGTACAGAGCCCCTTACTGTGTGTACAGAGCCACCCCCCCATACTGTGTGTACAGAGACCCTTATACTGAGTGTACAGAGCCTCTTATACTATGTGTGCAGAGCCCCCCCATACTGCGTGTAAAGAGACCCCCCTATACTGTGTGTATAGAGACCCCATACTGTGTTTACAGAGCCCCTTATACTATGTGTACAGAGCCCCCCCATACTGTGTGTACAGAGACCCCCCTATACTGTGTGTATAGAGACCCCATACTGTGTGTACAGAGTCCCCTATACTGTGGGTACAGAGCCCCTTACTGTGTGTACAGAGCCCCCCCATACTGTGTGTACAGAGACCCTTATACTGTGTGCACAGACGACCCCCATACTGTGTGCACAGAGCTCCTTATACTTTGTATATAGACGACCCCTATACTGTGTGTACAGAGCCCCATATACTGTGTGTAGAGACCCCATACTGTGTGTACAGAGCCTCATACTGTGTGTATAGAGACCCTTATATTGTGTGTACAGAGACCCCCTTATACTGTGTGTACAGAGACCCTTATACTGTGTGTACAGAGACCCTTATACTGTTTGTACAGACCCCCTTATACTGTGTGTACAGAGCCCCCCATACTGTGTGTACAGAGCACCTTATACTGTGTTTACAGAGACCCTTATACTGTGTGTACAGAGTCCGTTATACTATGTGTACAGAGCCCCCCATACTGCGTGTACAGAGCTCCTTATAATGTGTGTACAGGGACCCTTATACTATGTCTACAGAGCCCCTTATACTGCATGTACAAAGCCCCCCATACTGTGTGTACAGAGCTCCTTATACTATGTGTACAGGGACCCTTATAATGTGTGTAAAGAGCCCCTTATAATGTGTGTACAGAGCCCCTTATACTGTGTGTACAGAGCCCCTTATAATGTGTGTACAGAGCCCCTTATACTGTGTGTACAGACAGAGCCCCCCATACTGTGTGTACAGAGCACCTTATACTGTGGTTTACAGAGCCCCTTATACTGTGTGTACAGAATTTCTTATACTGTGTGTACAGGGACCCTTATAATGTGTGTACAGCGCTCCTTATACTGTGTGTACATGGATCCTTATACAGTGTGTACAGAGCTCCTTATACTGTGTGTACAGTACAGAGGGGAGCCCCCCATACTGTGTGTACAGGGACCCTTATAATGTGTGTACAGCGCTCCTTATACTGTGTGTACAGAGCTCCTTATACTGTGTGTACAGTACAGTGGGGAGCCCCCCATACTGTGTGTACAGGGACCCTTATACTATGTGTACAGAGCCCCCCATACTGTGTGTATAGAGACATCCATACAGTGTGTGCAGAGACCCCTATATTGTGTATAGAGCCCCTTATACTGTTTGTATAGATCCCCTTATACTGTGTGTACAGAGACCCCATACTGTGTGTACAGAGACCCCATACTGTGTGTACAGAGACCCCATACTGTGTGTATAGAGACCCATATACTGTGTGTATAGGGACCCTTATACTGTGTTTACAGAGACCCCATACTGTGTGTACAGAGCCCCATACTGTGTGTAAAGAGACCCCCATACTGTGTGTAAAGAGACCCCCATACTGTGTGTACAGAGCCCCTTATACTGTGTATACAGACCAAATATGTACAGAGACCCCTATACTGTGTGTACAAAGCTTGTTATACTGTGTGTACAGAGCCCCCCATACTGTGTGTACAGAGACCACCACTATACTGTGTGTACAGAGCCCATTATACTGTGTGTGCAGATATGCTTATACTGTGTGTGCAGACTCAGAGCCCCCAATCTGTGTGTTTAGAGACCCTTATACTGTGTGTACAGTGCCCCCCCCCCCTACTGTGTGTATAGAGACCCTTATATTGTGTGTACAGAGACCCCCCATACTCTGTGTATAGAGACCCTTATATTGTATGTACAGAGACCCCCCCATGCTGTGTGTACAGAGACCCCCCATACTGTGTGTACAGAGACCACTATACTGTGTATAGAGACCCTCTCACCTTGAGCTGCAGGTGCTGACTCTGATGCGTTTGTCTTTGGATAACTTGTGCTCAGTGTTATATAGAGGCTGCATCCCTGTGCACAGTGTAAAGGTCACTAGGGAGGGAGCACATATGATGATGGGTTGATGTGGGGGATGGAGGGAAAATTAAATAAGGATTAGGTTTGGGGAAAGATAATGTTATAGAGAGGATTAGGCTGGGGGGTTACACAGAGCATTAAACTGGGGGGTTACACAGAGTATTAGGCTTGGGATTACACAGAGCATTAGACTGGGGGGTTACACAGAGGATTAGGCTGGGGGTTACACAGAGGATTAGGCTGGGGGTTACACAAAGCATTAGACTGGGGGGGTTACACAGAGGATTAGGCTGGGGGGGTTACACAGAGCATTAGACTGGGGGGTTACACCGAGGATTAGGCTGGGGGGTTACACATTAGACTGGGGGGTTACACAGAGGATTAGGCTGGGGGTTACACAGAGGATTAGGCTGGGGGGTTACACAGAGCATTAGACTGGGGGGTTACATAGAGGATTAGGCTGGGGGGGTTACACATTCGACTGGGGGGGTTACACAGAGTATTCGACTGGGGGGTTACACAGAGGATTAGGCTGGGGGGTTACACAGAGCATTAGACTGGGGGTTACACAGAGCATTAGACTGGGGGGTTACACAGAGGATTAGGCTGGGGGGTTACACAGAGCATTAGACTGGGGGGTTACACAGAGGATTAGGCTGGGGGGTTACACAGAGCATTAGATTGGGGGGTTACACAGAGGATTAGGATGGGGGCAGGTTCCAGAGAGGATTAGGCTGGGGGGTTACACAGAGGATTAGGCTGGGGGGTTACACAGAGGATTGGGCTGGGGGTTACAGAGAAGATTAGGCTGGGGGGTTAAACAGAGGATTAGTCTGGGGGTTTTTCACATAGGATTAGTCTGGGGGATTACACAGAGGAATAGGCTGGGGGGTTACACAGAGGATTGGGTGGGGAGTTACACAGAGGATTGGGCAGGGGGGTTACACAGAAGATTGGGCTGGGGGGTTACACAGAGGATTAGGCTGGTGGGTTACACAGAGGATTGGGCTGGGGAGGTATACAGAGGATTAGGCTGGGGGGTTACACAGAGGATTAGGTGGGGGGTTACACAGAAGATTGGGCTGGGGGGTTTACACAGAGGATTGGGCTGGGGAGGTTACACAGAGGATTGGACTGGGGAGGTACATTTAGGATTAGGCTGGGGGGGGTTACACAGAGGATTAGGCTGGGGAGGTTACACAGAGGATTAGGCTGGGGAGGTACACATAGGATTGGGCTGGGGAGGTTACACAGAGGATTAGGCTGGGGAGGTTACACAGAGGATTAGGCTGGGGAGGTACACATAGGATTAGGCTGGGGATTACACAAAGGATTAGGCTGGGGAGGTACACATAGATTTGGACTGGGGAGGTACACATAGGATTAGGCTGGGGGGTTACACAGAGGATTAGGCTGGGAAGGTACACATAGGATTGGGCTGGGGAGGTACACATAGGAGTAGGCTGGGGAGGTTACACAGAGGATTAGGCTGGGGAGGTACACATAGGATTAGGCTGGGGGGTTACACAGAGGATTAGGCTGGGGAGGTACAAATAGGATTGGGCTGGGGAGGTACACATAGGATTAGGCTGGGGGGTTACACAGAGGATTAGGCTGGGGAGGTACACATAGGATTTGGCTGGGGGGGTTACACAGAGGATTAGGCTGGGGGGTTACATATATGATTGGGCTGGGGAGGCTACACAGATGATTAGGCTGGGGGTTACACAGAGGATTAGGCTGGGGGGTTACACAGAGGATTAGGCTGGGGGTTACATAGAGGATTAGGCTGGGGAGGTACACATAGGATTAGGCTGGGGGTTACATAGAGGATTAGGCTAGGGGTTACAGATAGGATTAGGCTGGGGGTTACACAGAGGATTGGGCTGGGGGGTTGCCATGTCACTGACACATGTAAGTGAAGGGTACTGGGAGTATAGCGTGTGCCATGTCACTGACATGTGTAAAGGAAGGGTGCTGTGAGTACAGTGTGTGCCATGTCACTGACACGTATAAGGAAGGGGTACTGGGAGTATAACATGTGCTATGTCCCTAACACATGTAAGGGAAGGGTACTGGAAGTATAGCGTATGCCATGTCACTGACACATGTAAGGGAATGGTACTGGAAATATAGCATGTGGCATGTCACTGACACATGTAAATGAAGGCAACTAGGAGTATAGCGTGTGCCATGTCACTGACACGTGTAAGGGAAAGGTACTAGGAGTATAGTGTGTGACATGTCGCTGACACGTGTAAGGGGAGGGTACTAGGAGTATAGTGTGTGCCTTGTCGCTGACACGTGTAAGAGTAGGGTACTGGGAGTATAGCGTGTGCCATGTCACTGACATGTGTAAAGGAAGGGTACTGGGAGTATAGCGTGTGCCATGTCGCTGACACGTGTAAAGGAAGGGTACAGGGAGTATAGTGTGTGCCATGTCGCTGACATGTGTAAAGGAAGGGTACTGGGACTATAGCGTGTACCATGTCACTGACACTTGTAAGGGAAGGGTACTGAGAGTATAGCGTGTCCCATGTCACTGACACGTGTAAGGGAAGGATACAAGGAGTATAGCTTGTGCCATTTCACAGACACATGTAAGGGAAGGGTACTGGGGGTATAGCGTGGGCCATGTCACTGACATGTGTAAGGGAAGGGTGATAGGAGTATAGCATGTGCCATGTTACTGACACGTGTAAGGGAAGGGTACTGTGAGTATAGCGTGTGCCATGTTACTGACACATGTAAGGGAATTATACTGTGAGTATAGCATGTGCCATGTAACTGACACATGTAAGGGAATTATACTGTGAGTATAGCATGTGCCATGTAACTGACACATGTAAGGGAAGGGTACTATGAGTAAAACGTGTGCCATGTCACTGAAACTTGTAAGGGGAGTTTAGTGGGAGGATGACATGTGCCATGTCACTGACACATGTAATTGAAGGAAACAGGGAGTATAGTGTGTGCCATGTCACTGACACGTGTTAGGGAAGGGTACTGTGAGTATAGCATGTGCCATGTCACTGAAACGTGTAAGGGAAGGGTACTATGAGTAAAGCGTGTGCCATTTCACTGACACATGTAAGGGAAGGGTACTGTGAGTATAGCGTGTGCCATGTCACTGACATATGTGTCTTCTTGTCTCATGACATTACATGGGTGACATGTAGTGCTTCTGCTGTCTGGTCTCACAATGTTCTGTTTACCTACATTGGATTTATAAGTGTTCTTATTTCTCTTTGGATGACCAGCATAATCTGAGTGCTCACTTCAGACTTTGACCACAGGACACGTCAATGAGCAGGGAGATAAGACTCTGCTAAATGCTGACTGCCAAACACACACTGGAATAAAATCACCAAAGGATGTTTTTTAGTCTGTTCAGTTATCATATTATTCTGATAAACATAAACTTTTACTTGCCTCTCCATTCAATAGGACATGGCCCCCACAAAACCGCAGTGGAACAGAATAAATTCATTAGAGATCTTCGTGTTTCTCTCACACTGTTCAGCTTCAATTCCCTAAATCTGACACCCTCTTCATACTCTATGGGCCCTTCGCCTCTCTGCGACTGTAGGTTCTCACAAGAGAACCTGCAGTTACAATTTATCAAGCAGCTGCTTCCCTTGTGCATTGTTAAATTCCCCCAGCAGAATTCTGTCCGCCAGAGCCAAGCTGTGGTGGACAGGGACACATATGTATGCCCCTGCCCGCTGTAGCTTGATAAATTGAGCCCTATATAATGCCAGAACATAAACATTAATAATAATGTTTCACTGTATTTAGTGTAGGGAGCTACGGGACCTGGTTTCTGACATTGACACAGACAGGAGCGAGCTATAGGACATGGGGTGTGTCCCTCCCCGGCAGGTGACACAGACAGGACAGAGCTTTAGAACATTGGGTCTGTCTCTCCCCTGCAAGTGACACAGACAGGAGGGAGCAATGGGACATGGGGTCTGTTTCTCCCCTGCAGGTGACACAGTGACACTGACAGGAAGGAGACATAGGACATGAAGTCTGTCCCTCCCCCAGTGGCGTCACTAGGGTTGGTTTCACCCGGTGCGGAAATTCTTGGTGTCATCCCCCCCCCCCCCCCCCCGAAGTTGCCCAAGAGCTAGTGATCTTATGAAATTTCTAGGTAGTCCCGTTTTTCAGCTCCAAATTTTCATACGTAAATTTGTAATACGCAGTTATACACTTTTATTACACACTTGTATTAAGAATAACACTCAGTATATAGTTATAAATGTATTAATGATATAAATGTATTATTTTGCCAAAAAAGAGCTGTTTCTTATTTAGATCCCATGAAGCTGAAGCAGTAATAGACAGGCACAAATTCAATCAGGGACAGACAAACACCTTCCATACACACTCACCATTCCATACTCACACATTCACCTCTCCATCATCAAATTTGCTCCGAATTCTCTACCCTTTGTATTCCTTGCTCCAGTGTCCCAACATTCAGTGTGTTCTTTAATAACAAAACATATATCTTACTCATGCTGATACCATAAACACTGCTTTACAAACAAAATACAGGCTGTATATTTTACCTTCTAATACCATCACCCCCTCACAGTGCTGGGTTCTCCAAAGCATAGGGCCCAGGGCAGGTGCCCCTCTCACCGTTCCCAAAGGGCAGGCCTGACTGCGGTGCTGCTCCTGCACCTTAAGTATTATTAGCCCTGTGTGGCTCTGGCCCTGTATAAAGATACATTTTTCAGACCAGCAATGTTACAGCATTATGCTGATTGGCTGCTATTGAGGAATGTCTCACCAATGTTCTGCCATTGTGTTTGACAAACAAGGAGACTGCTGCTTGGTAGCATTTCACTTGAGTATATATTAAACTTTAATAAACTAAATATAATGGAAGATAAATTAATTGAATGTGTAGTCAGAGCAAATATTTCTAGTAGGCAAAATAAGTCGCTCCTGGAGCCCGGAAAGGAAAGGAGGAAGAGGCCCCCTCTCTCCTTCCTCTCAGTTGATTGGTGGCTGGGGGGAGGCAGGAGGGGATTAACGGAGCCCTTAAAAGGCAGGCTGAGCGGGAAAAAATAGCACAACAATTTTATTGCAAGAGGGTAACATCTCCCTCCCACCCTACCCTTAATTTCTTTGAACAGTGGTTATATGTGTTTTCTTCGTTTCAGGTTTTGTCGCAGTCGGGAGGCGGGGGTGCTAGCCCTTAAATTGCAGATAAATTATGGCCAATGGTTGGTGTGGTGGAAGTTTACATTCCCATTGGGAATGTTAGGTGGGGTTTCTAAGGGCAAGGGGTTCCTTAGAAACTAGGATTTGGAGGATCGCTGACGGGCCCAACCATTTGCACGGTTGGGTTCAGTAAACAAGGGGTTTTTTACGGCCATAGTTTAAGTTAGGGAATCAAAAAAGGGGGACTAGCACCGCTGTGGTTTAAAAGTGTTTATGTTTACAATTAGTTGCACTGTTATTTATTAAGTTATAAAAAATTTTTTCACCAAAGCCAAGTCTGTTGTCTGTTATTGATGAAGGGTTCGTTAATTTTAAGGTTTGGGTTTTTAGAGTGTGTGATGTTTAAGGGGCCGGGAATTTGACGACATAAAAGGTCAAGCAACTGCATAGAAGAAAATTATTTACAATGGAACCTTCCTGGATTATCAATAATCTAATATACTTCCTTAATGGTTCTGTATGTTTCTGCAATATTGGTTGCTAATGTACAGAAAATATATGGATAAATATGCAAGCTGGACTTAAAAGGCTTTGGCTGCAAGTCAGTGGTGATATCAAGACAATATGGATGGCATTTTGAATTTCAGGGAACATCTAACTAGCATGTACCTTGGATGTGTGTAAAGACCCTGTTTGACCTGAATAATTGGTCTGGTAACATGATTCCACAGCTCCTAGTGAGTTATTCTGGCAGGAGATTTGTTGCACAAAATCAGATTCCGAACATGGCAGGACACCAAAGGCACCAATAAATAAAAAATGAACTATTATTGTTATACTTTATTAGTGACTTTGGTGTGCTGCCTTTTTTGGAATCTGATAATTTTTTATGCAGCTTGCTTGCCCGTTCATGGTGTGCACCCCAGTAACTGTGTGTGTGCGGTCTGGTGTAATGCTGCACTTTTAGGATCGCTGTGAGCAGCAGAAGAGGATCTAAGAATGGCGGTGCTCATACCTGTTACGGTTGTTGTGCGTCTATCTACCAAGCTTCTCTGGGTGGGGTGACTTGCCTGTTTTTCCGGGTTACCTCCAGAGCAGCTGCCGTGCCTCAAGCAGATCCCCTCATTTAAACATAGCTTCCTTCTTTTTCACACAGTCTAGGCAGCTCCGCCATGCACATAGACAGACACAGCTTCACTCAGTGTCAGTGTACTGAACAGCTCCTCAATGCATCTGCTCCCCCGAACCACATACATGTGAGTTTGGTGACCTACATCCTGCTCACTACCATTTCCGCACACCTCTCACTTAACACGCGCACGGGAAGACACAAAAACATTTTCATTTAAAATAAAATCATGAAACCGCAAAATTATGTTTTTTTACATACACAAATATGGTTGGAAATTGATATCACCCTCCCTGAGGTGTCACCCGGGTGCGGTCCACACCCCCCACACCCCTCTAGTGACGCCACTGCCCTCCCCTGCAGGTGATGCAGTGACACAGACAGGAGGGAGCTATAGGACATGGAGTCTTTCCCTCTCCTGCATGTGAAACAGTGACACAGACAGAAAGGAGCTATAGGACATGGGGTCTGTCCCTCCCCTGCAGGTGACACAGTGAAACAGATAGGATGGAGTTATGGGACATGGGGTCTGTCCCTCCCCTGCAGGTGACACAGTGACACCGTGACAAAGACAGGAGGAAGCTATAGCACATGGAGTCTGTCCCTCCCCTGCGGGTGACACAGACAGGACAGAGCTATAGAACATGGGGTCTGTCCCTCCCCTGCAGGTGACACAGTGACACAGACAGGAGGGAACTAAAGGACATGCAGTCTGTCCCTCCCCTGCAGGTCACACAGACAGGATGGAGTTATGCAACATGGGGTCTGCCCCTCCCCTGCAGGTGACACAGTGACACAGACCGGAGAGAGTTATGGGACATGGGGTCTGTCCCTCCCCGGCAGGTGACACAGTCACACAGAAAGGAGGGATCTATAGGACATGGGGTCTGTCTCTCCCCTGCAGGTGACACAGAGAGGATAGAATTATGGGACATGGCGTCTGTCCCTCCCCTGCAGGTGGAACAGTGACACAGACCGGAGAGAGAGTTATGGGACATAAGGTCTGTCCATCCCCTGCAGGTGACACAGTGACACAGACAGGAGGGAGCTATAGAACATGGGGTCAGTCTCTCCCCTGCAGGTGACACAGAGAGGATAGAATTATGGGACTTGGCGTCTGTCCCTCCCCTGCAGGTGAAACAGTGAAACAGACCGGAGAGAGATATGGGACATAAGGTCTGTCCATCCCCTGCAGGTGGCACAGTGACACAGACAGGAGGGAGCTATAGGACATGACGTCCGTCCCTCCCCTGCAGGTGATGCAAATACACAGACAGGAGGGAGCTACCGGGCATGCGGTCTGTCCCTCCTCTGCAGGTGACACAGACAGGATGTAATTATGGAACATAGGGTCTGCCCCTCCCCTGCAGGTGTCACAGTGACACAGACCAAAGAGAGTTATGGGACATGAGGCTTGTCCCTCCACTGCAGGTGAAACAGTGAAACAGTCTGGAGAGAGTTATGGGACATGGGGTCTGTCCCTCCCCGGCAGGTGACACAGTGACACAAACCGGAGAGAGTTATGGGACATGGGGTCTGTCCCTCTTCTGCAGGTGACACAGTAACACATACAGGAGGGAGCTATAGGAGATGGGGTATGTCCCTCCTCTGCAGGTGACACAGTGACACACACAGGAAGGAGCTATAGGAGATGGGGTCTGTCCCTCCTTTGCAAGTGATACAGTGACACAGACAGGAGGGGGCTATTGGACATGGGGTTTGTCCCTTACCTGAAGGTGACACAGACAGGATGGAGTTATGGGACATGGGGTCTGTCACTCCCCTGCAGGTCAAACAGTGACACAGACCAGAGAGAATTATGAGACATGGGGTCTGTCCCTCTCCTGCAGGTGACACAGTGACACAGACAGGAGGGAGCTATAGGACATGGGGTCTGTCCCTCCAATGCAGGTGACACGGTGACACAGAAAGGAGGGAGCTATGAGACATGGAGTCTGTCTTTCCTCTGCAGGTGACGCAGTGACACAGACAGGAGGGAGCTATGGGGCATGGGGTGTGTCCCTCCTCTTCAGGTGACACAGTGACACAGACAGGAAGGAGCAATGGGACATGGGGTCTGTCCCTCCCCTGCAGGTGATATAGTGACACAGACAGGAGGGAGCTATAGGACATTGGGTCTGTACCTCTCCTGCAGGTGACACAGACAGGAGAGAGTTATGGGACATTGGATCTGTCCCTCCCCTGCACAGTGACACAGACAGGCGGGAGCTATAGGACATGGGGTCTGTCCCTCCCCTGCAGGTGACACAGACAGGAGAGAGTTATGGGACATTGGATCTGTCTCTCCCTTGCACAGTGACACAGACAGGCGGGAGCTATATGACTTGGGGTCTGTCCCTCCTCTGCAGGTGACACAGACAGGATGGAGTTTTGGGACATGGGGTCTGTTCCTCTCCTGTGTCACAGACAGGAGTTATGGGACATACGGTCTGTCACTCTCTTGCAGGTCACACAGTGACACAGACCAGAGAGAGTTATGGGACATGGGGTCTGTCCCTCCCCTGCACAGTGACACAGACAGGAAGGAGCTATAGGACATAGAGTCTGTTCCTCCCCTGCAGGTGACACAGTGACACAGATAGGAGGGAGCTATGATCCTCACAAAGGCAAAGACGGAAGCTGAAACGCGTAGATAAGATCATACACAACACAGCTAAAACTTAGAGATGTTCCCACTCCCAGGACCGCTACAAAAAGATAGTCGTTGCTGGTTTCCCTCTATGAGCGGACAATATCTTTAGTTCAGCGGTAGGAGAGGTGAACTGCTATACAGCAATTGGACAATTAGTGACTTCCAAGATCGCCAAAGTAAGCGAATATATTTACTAGGCGTTAGGAGTTGAAGACTCAGAAGTACAAGGAGTGGAAGATTTGCTAAGACAAATTGGATACTAATCAATCTTGAATTGGATACAGTGTGAAACATTAATCTTTTGGATATCACATCAAAGTTTTTGCACATAGTACTTTTGTGGGAAACAGGACATTACCAATCAGCATGGATCACTCTAAGATCCTTCAAACAGCACAAATCACCTAAAAGGTATTTCAAACAGCACGGATCACTTAAGGTAAAACTGGTATTGATTTATACCTGATGGGAACACTTTTTACGGATATAAAAAAAGAGAACATTTTAGATATCATTGATATCAATAATCTAACACATATCACTATCAAGCTCTGTCTTAAGTCACAATTATTTTTTGTATTTTTTGAATATATATATATTTTCTGAATTTTTTGTATACTCTGCATTAATATTTATCTGTATCTCCATCTTAAATAGGAACGGGGTATCAAGGTTATTAAACCCACTTGTTTCCTCTTGGGTATTATGCCATATTGTCATTTTTAGATGTTTAGTCTTATGTAGTGTACATGAATTACTTTTAGATTTAAATTAGACACCAGTGTCACTAGTCTTTTAAATTATTTAGGTATACTAATTTTAAACAACTGTTTTACATGTAATGAATTAAAACTTTATAATCTTAGTCTTGTCGGTATCCACTTATTTATTATATTATAATTGTGACGTTATTAATATCACTACTATCAATTGTTCTAATCAATTTTATATATCCAGATAGCCTTGGGCGCCCCCTTCAAACCCAATCTTATCAGGAGGGAGCTATAGGACATGGGATGTGTCCCTTCCCTGTAGGTGAAACAGACAGGATGGAATTATGGGACATTGGGTCTGTCCCTTCCCTGTGTCACAAACAGGAGTTATGGGACATGGGGTCTGTTCCTCTCCTGCAGGTGACACCGTGACACAGATAGGAGGAAGCTATAGGACATGGGATGTGTCCCTCCCCTGTGTCACAGACAGGAGTTATGCGGCATGGGGTCTGTTCCTCTCCTGCAGGTAACACAATGACACAGACTGGAGAGAGTTATGGGACATGGGGTCTGTCCCTCCCCTGCAGGTAAAACAGTGACACAGACCAGACACAGTTATGGGACATGGGGTCTGTCTCTCCCCTGCAGGTTACACAGTGACACAGACAGAAGAGAGTTATGGGAAATGGGGTCTGTCCCTCCCCTGCACAGTGACAAAGACAGGAGGGAGCTATAGGACATCTGTCCCTCCCCTGCAGGTGACACAGTGACACAGACAGGAGGGAGCTATATAGGGTTGCCACCCAGAACACTTATAAGTTACACATGCTGCAGGGTGTGCAGGGAGGAATATGAATAGTGCTGTCCAGAAACAAAATACATGTTCCTCTCTGCACACCCTGCAGCATGTGTAACTCATAAGTGTCCAGGAAAACATGGCTGAGGTAGCAACCCTAGAGCTATAGGACATGGAGTCTGTCCCTCCCCTGCAGGTGACACAGTGACACAGACAGGAGGGTGCTATAGTACATGGGGTCTGTCCCTTCTCTGCAGGTGACACATACAGGAGAGAGTTATGGGACATGGGGTCTGTCCCTCCCCTGCACAGTGACACAGACAGGAGGAAGCTATATGACATTTGACATTGGGTCTGTCTCTTCTCTGCAGGTGACACAGTGACACAGACAGGAGGGTGCTATAGGACATGGGGTCTGTCCCTCCCCTGCAGGTGACACAGTGACACAGACAGGAGGGAGCTATAGGACATGAGGTCTGTCCTTCTCTGCAGGTGACACAGACAGGAGAGAGTTATGGGACATGGGGTCTGTCCCTCCCCTGCACAGTGACACAGTGACACAGACAGGGGGGAGCTATATGACATTGAGTCTGTCCCTTCTCTGCAGGTGACACAGTGACACAGACAGGAGGACACAATAGGACATGGGGTCTGTCCCTCCCCTGCAGCTGACACAATGACACAGACAGGAGGGAGCTATGGGACATTGGGTCTCTCTCTTCCCTGCAGGTGACACAGTAATGCAGACAGGAGGGAGCTATATGACATTGGGTCTGTCTTTTCTCTGCAGGTGACACAGTAACACAGACAGGAGGGAGCTATTGGACATGGGGTCTGGTTTTCCATACCTTAAATATTCCAGTATCAGACCCTGGTAAAAAAAAAAAAAATAGCATGATTAAGGATAGCAAAACAACTTAGAATAATGAAAATCTGCACCTAAAGAGGTGCAAAGTTTATGTCAGGCAATTATAGGGTTTTTAAAAGTAATCATTCCCTTCAAGGATGGAGGCCACTATTTAATATCCATGTGAACAAGAGCTATCAATGAAAAAGGTCTAAAGAAATCATATTCATAGAAACATAGATATTGACAGCAGATAAGAGCCATAGGCCCAGCAAGTCTGCCCGATATTACCTAACAGTATAAACTTATCTACTATATAAACTAAGCTTGTCCCATGTATTTATAAAGTCCCCCACACAATAATGGAAGCTATCAAGCAACTAATCAGGGAAAATTTTCATTAGACTAGTCAAGTTATATTTTTGGATTGAAGGAAAATTTAAGCCTGCATGGCTCCTAAACTGGGAAAGTCTATTCATGGAGAACTAAGGTTTTAATTTGTCCTACAAAAAAGATTTAATTGTTTTACATCTTTTAAAAAGAGCGGGACATTTTGCATAACATACAGCAATTTTGGTAGCGCCACCGGGCTCAATCACATATGTGGAATCGTTGACAAAAGCCAGCGTCGGCTATTTTTAGACGGATGTATCGTTCACATATATGGCGCCGCATACAAATGCATCACGTATATTTTACCCATCGGGCGCTGTTTTTACTCCCATAAACTAACATAGAACCGGCGCCGCAAGTCGTTATCACATATTCAGCGCAAGGACTTACACGGCGAAAATGGAGAAAGATTACTCCATTTTCACCTCGCCACACAAAGGCAGGCGCAGCAAGCCTTGCGCTGAGTATATGAGCACCGTAGATACCTAAAAGCCTTAACAAATACCTAACACATGCGCAATAAGTACCTCTCAACCGCCATCCCCCCACCGCAATAACTAAATAAAATGTATTAACCCCTAATCCGCCAACCCCCAAATCGCAAAATATCTAATAAATACCTCGATTACGAGTTTTGCGTTCGTGTTTTAACAATGAAAAAATGGTCTTTTTAGCGTTTAAACAGCAATGCAGCCATTACGAGTCTTGTCGGTATAGCTGTACCGCAAACCTTTTAGCCTGTAACGCAACGTCAGCCCCGCACTCAAATTTTTTCATGGGATTACCATAGCGCTGCCATTACGAGTTTTGCAGTGAGGCTAAAAAACTTGCTTTCCAGCCTATACCGACACGATCCATACCACCATCTGAGACCAGTAGTTATGAGTTTTATGCAACAAAACTGTTACATAAAACTCATAATTAAACTGTTACAAAGTACACTAACACCCATAAACTACCTATTAACCCCTAAACCGAAGCCCTCCTGCATCACTGTCACTAATACAATTTATTAACCCCTATTCCGCCGCTCTCCGACATCGTCGCCACTATACTAAAGTTATTAACCCCTATTCCTCCTATCAGCCAATAGGAATGAGAGCTGCTTAAATCCTATTGGCTGATTTGAACAGCCAATAGGATTTTAGAATTTCCTATTGGCTGATTTAAAATTTTCAGCCAATAGGAATGCAATGGTACCCCCAGTATAAAAGGGGTACCTTGCATTTGAATCCTCAGTGTATGTCGGACTATCGCATGAAGAGGACCTCCACGTTGGATCGATGTACCTCCGCCTGGAACTCCACCTTGGACCTCCGCCTGGATCTCCGCCTTGGACCTCCGCCTTGACCTCCGCCTTGGACCTCCGCCTGGACATCCGCCTCCGCGCATCGACAGCTCCACCTCCGCAGGGATGAAGAAGATGCAGGTCCCTCAATGGATGAAGATGGAGCTGCCTGGATGAAGATGGAGCCGTCTGGATGAAGATGGAGCCGCTGGGATGAAGATCGTTCAAGTCGGACTTCAGCAACTGTGAGTACCTAAAGAGGGGTTAGTGTTAGGCTTTTTTAAAGTTTTTTTTTTAGATTAGGATTTGGGCTTTTCTTAAAAGAACTGAATGCCCTTTTCAAGGCAAGATAAAGAGCTGACTGCCCTGCCCATACAAATGCCCTTTTCAAGGCAATGGGTAGATTAGGTTTTTTTAGTTAGGTTTTTTTATTTTGAGGGTTTGGGGGGGGTTGTAATGTTAGGGGGGGTTTGTTTTTATTTTTTAGAAAAAGAGCTGATTTCTTTAGGGCAATGCCCTACAAAAGTCCATTTTAAGGGCTATTGGTAGCTTATTATAGATTAGGGTTCTTTTATTTTGGGGTGTTTTTTTTTTTAAATGGAGTATTAGAATAGGAATAATTTTTATTATCCTATAATATAAAAGGCCAAGTGTGTTTGTCCAAAGCTATCATGCGCAGTAGAGACAGCACGAGGACAAACACACCTGGCCTTACCTGACATGCTGTTTGCGGCAAAAGTGGGAGTGGCCGGCAGGAGCATGGGCATAGCCGGGCGCGACCAGACATGGTTGGGGCATGGTCAGGCATGGCGGGGGCATGGTCGGGCGCAGTCGGCGCGAGAGAGAGGGGAGAGAAATAGAAAGAGAGGGGGAGAGACAAAAAGAGATAGGAAAGAGCTAAAGAGAGAGGAAATAGCTAAATAGAGGGGGAAGAGCAGAAGAGAGGGGAAAGTGCAGAAGAGAGGGGGGAGAGAGAGTAAAATAGAGGGGAAAGAGCAAAAGAGAGGGGAAAGAGCAAAAGAGAGGGGAAAGAGCAAAATAGAGGGAAGAGAGAGAAAAAGAGAGGGGGGAGAGAGAGCAAAAGAGAGTGGGGAGAGAGAGCAATAGAGAGGGGGAGAGAGAGCAAAAGAGAGGGGGGATAGAGAGCAATAGAGAGGGGGAGAGAGAGAGCAAAAGAGAGGGATGGAGAGAGAGAGCAAAAGAGAGGGGAGAGAGACAGAGCAAAAGAGAGAGGGGAGAGAGGGGGGAGAGAGAGAGCAAAAGAGAGGGGAAGAGAGAGCGCAAAAGGGAAGGGGGGAGAGAGAGCGCAAAAGAGAGGGGGAGAGAGAGTGCAAAAGAGAGGGGGGAGAGAGAGCTCAAAAGAGGGGGGGAGAGAGCGCAAAAGAGGGGGGGGAGAGAGCGCAAAAGAGAGGGGGAGAGAGAGCACAAAAGAGAGGGGGGAGAGAGAGAGCGTAAAAGCGAGGGGGGAGAGAGAGAGGAAAAGAGAGGAGGGAGAGAGAGTGGAAAAGAAAGGGGGAGAGAGAGCAAAAGAGAGGGGGGAGAGAAAGCAAAAGAGAGGGGGAGAGAGGGAGCAAAAGAGAGGGGGGAGAGAGAGAGCAAAAGAGAGGTGGAGCGAGAGAGGGAGCAAAAGAGAAAGGGAGAGAGCGCAAAAGAGAGGGGGAGAGAGCACAAAAGAGAGGGGGGGAGAGAGAGCAAAAGAGAGGGGGGAGAGAGAGAGCAAAAGAGAGGGGGAGAGAGAGAGCAAAAGAGAGGTGGGGGAGCAAGCGCAAAAGAGAGGGGAGAGAGCACAAAAGAGAGGGGTAGAGAGCACAAAAGAGAGGGGGAGAGAGAGAGCAAGGGGTGGGACCGCTGTACTGAAAAAAATGGCCCGTGTGAACGGGCTTTAGGACTACTTATGAATAATTTGTTTGTTATTTTGTGTAATTTTTTTTTTTTTATGGGCAGCAAAAGAGCTGAATGCCCTTTTAAGGGCAAAGCCCATACAAATGCCCTTTTCAGGGCAATAGGTAGATTAGGTTTAACTTTATTTTTATTTTGTGGGTTTGGGGGGTGGGGTTTTGTATACTGTTAGGGGGTGTTTGTTTTTCGTTTGTAGTAAAAGAGCTGATTTCTTTAGGGCAATGCCCTACAAAAGGCCCTTTTATGGGCCCTTGGTAGTTTATTATAGATTAGGGTTTTTTATTTTTGGGTGTTTTTTTTTTTTTTAAACAGGGTATTAGAATAGGAATAATTTTTATTGTTTTGGATAATTTTTTTTTTTTTTTTTTGTAATGTTAGGTTTTAGTGTAAAGCAGCTTAGGTTTTACTTTTATTTCACAAGTAAATGTGTATTTATTTTAACTAGGTAGTTTTATTTCACGGGTAAGTTTGTTTTTACTTTTAAATAGGTAATATTTAGTTAATAATTGTAACTTTAATTTAGGTCTATTTTAATTATGTTAAAGTTAGGGGATGTTAGGTTTAGGGTTAGGGTTACGGTTAGGTTTAGGGTCACGTTTAGAGTTAGGTTTAGGGGTTAATATAGTTTAATTTAGGTTGCTGCGATGTGGCGGGCTGGCGATTTAGAGGTTAATAGGTTTATTTAGTGGTAGTAATGTGGGAGGCCAGAGGTTTAGGGGTTACTAACTTTATTATAGTGGCAGCGATATCGGGAGCTGCAGATTAAGGGTTAATAAAAAGATTTATTTCGGTGGTGGTGATATATCGGGAGCGGCAGATTAGGGGTTAATAACATTATGTAGGTGTCGGCAATGTCGGGGGCAGCGGATTAGGGGTGTTTAGACGTGGGATTTATGTTAGGGTGTTAGGTGCAAACGTAACTTTTTTTCCCCATAGACATCAATGGGGCTGCGTTACGGAGCTTTTCATTCCGCGATCGCAGATGTTAGGTTTTCAAAACTTGTAATCTAGGTGATAGTTATTAACCCCTAATCCACCACCCACCCAAAGTATCTAATTTCACTATTAACCCTTAATCTGCCAACCCCCACCTCGCAAACTACCTAATAAAATTATTAACCCCTAAACCGCCATCCCCCGCAACACAATCTACCTAATTTACTTATTAACCCCTAAACCGCCATCCCCCACAACGCAAAGTATTTATTTAATCACTAAGCCCCCTAACCTAACACCCCCTAAATTACCAAAATAAAAAAATCCTAACTTTAAACAAAAATAAAAAATCCTAACATTACATTAAAAAAAACAACCTAAGATTAAATTAAAATAACAAATTTAATATTACAAAAAATAAAAAAATCCTAACTCTAAAAGGATGAGAGCTACTGAAATCCTTTTTGGCCGTTCAAATCAGCCAATAGGATTTCAGTAGCTCTTATCCTATTGGCTGATTTGAAAATTTCAGCCAATAGGAATGCAAGGTACCCCAATATAAAAGGGGTACCTTGCATTCAATCTTCAGTGTGCAACGGATGATCGCATGAAGAAGACCTCCACGTCACTGATGACCTCCTTTGCTGAGAAGGACCACCGTTCCAGATACACGCATCGGAAGCCTGTTCCACACCTCCAGCAGGAAGAAAGAAGGTGGTCCCGCTATGGAAGAAGATGGATCTGACTGGATGAAGACTTTTCTCACCCTGGAAGAAGATGGATGTCCGGACTTCAGGAACGGTGAGTACATTTTTTGAAGTTAGTGTTTGTTTGTTTTTTTGGGGTGTTTTTTTTATTTTTTATATTAGAGCTTTTTTATTTTTTAATCGGCAGTAAAGGGCTGATTGCCCTTTTAAGGGCAATGCCCATACAAATGCCACTTTAGGGGCAAAGGGTAGATTAGATTTTTATAAAGTTAGGTTTTGATTTTTTTGGGGGGTTGGGTGGGTGCGGCGGTTTTATTGTTAAAGGTTAATTTGTAGTTTTTTATGTAAAAGAACTGTTAAACTTAGGGCAATATCCTACAAAAGGCCATTTTAAGGGGTATTGGTAGTTTAGTGTTATATTAGGGGATGCTTTTATTTTGGGATGCTTTTATTTTGGGGTGGCTTTTTTGTTTTTATAGGGGTATTAGATTAGGTTTACTTTTTTATTTTGGATAATTTCGTTTTTTTTCCTGTAATTTTAGATCTTTTAATTTTTTTTAATATTAAATGTTTTATTTTAATATAATCTTAGGGTTTTTTATGTAATGTTAGGATTTTTTTTAATGTTTTTTTTTGTTTTGTTAATTTTTAATTCATTTTTAAGGGAGATAGCCTTTTTATTTTATGTAATTAGGGTTAACTTAGGGGGTGTTAGATTAGGGGCTTAGTGATTAGATTAATACTTTGCGTTGTGGGGGATGGCAGTTTAGGGGTTAATAGGTTAATTAGGTAGATTGCGTTGTGGGGTGTTGGGGATGTGACAGATTACCGGCTATGTAGAGGAGAAGAGTGATTATAGTAGTTCCCACCCAAATAACTAGACAGACTAGCATTCAGATGAAACAAGATGTACACTTTATTGGGAAAAACACACAACATTTATACACAAACTGATCTTGATAAGAGCCTTATCAGTCCCCCAAATCTCCCACCATTCTCACCCAACCAGACAGGCTGGTGCCTCCATAATGTCCAATGGCCCCCAGTGTCCAGCGGTACAAGGAGGGTGCATTTTGGGTGATCCTGGGGGAGCAGCAGCACTTCCAGGGTGTTGTTGGAAAGCCCTTGGCCCCCAGTTACTTCAGTACAAAAAGCGCCTTGATCCATGACTGGGGGTTGAAATTATGGGCTACCCAGCGTACCCCGGAAGACCGCTGGGAAATGGGTATGGAGGGGAGGTCCAAAACCCCACCTCTAATCCTCCATGAGAGGTATCAATCCCGAAAAGAGCGAAGCTCTAGGACGAGGGGCCGCTGGAGCGACCTGAGGTAAAGGGGACCGGGAATCCGAGCTGCTGAGTAGGGCTTGAAAACCCTGGTTCCCTATGGAGCTTACTTCTGGCAATTGGCCCACATCTTACCCTCCCCACGGGGTACCAGTCCCCAAAAGAGCGGAGCTCTGGGGCAAGGGGCATCTGAAGCAGCCGGAGGTAAAGATCTTTGGAGGATGCTGAGTGCGGCAGCCAGCCGGTAGATCCAGGGGCCCAGCCAGCCAGAGAGGGATAGGTCGGTCAGAGACCAGCTCTTTCAAGATCAGCTTCACACACAAATTCTTACAAAATGAAAGGTGTCGGGGATCGCAGTTGCACTGAGGAGTCCAAAACTGCTAAGAAATGATAGGGGGTGAGGTAGTAGGGGGTAGGGTTTTAACTCTTGCAGCCCGGTATCCATGACAGCTCTCCCCTTCCAGTTCGGCAGACCCAGCTAGATCCACACAAGGGTCGGCCTGGGGCTGTCTGAGGAGCTTATGCCACTTCAGTCTGCCGGGAAAGTCCATCAGCGTTTTCATTGCTTTTTCCCGGCCTGTACTGAATGTCAAAGTTAAAGGGCTGCAGGGCTAAACTTCACTGCAGCAATCTTCTGTTGTCCCCAGAAACTCTGTTAAGCCATACAAGGGGGTTGTGGTTCATGAGGACGGTGAAAGGTCTCCCATAGAGGTAGGGCTGCAGTTTCTTCAGGGCCCATACCAGGGCCAGACACTCCTTCTCCACCGCCATGTAGCCTACCTCTCTGGGCAACAGCTTCCTACTGATTTAAACTATGGGGTGGTCTTGTCCTTCTTCATCCACCTGGCTTAACACTGCTCCCAACCCGAACATGGAGGCATCTGTGTGGACACAAAAACATTGGGTGGGGTTAGGAGCGGCCAGGACAGGAGCAGAGATTAAGGCAGACTTAAGGCTCTGGAAGGCAGTTTCGCATTCTGGGGACCACAGGACCTGTCAGGAAGTTGTTTATGGGTCAGGTCAGTCAGGGGTTTGGCGAAGGCACTGTAATTAGGGACTAATTTCTGGTAGTACCCTGCTGTTCCTAGGAAATCCAGGACTTGGGTTTTGGTCTTGGGAGTGGGCCAGTTTGCCATTGCCTCGTCCTTAGCCAGCTCTGGCCGCTGCTTTCCACAGCCCACTCAGTGGCCCAGGTACTGGACTTCCAAGCACCCTATGATGCATTTGTCGGACTTCAAGGTCAGACCAATGGCTCTGAGGCAGACAAGAATGATGCCTAAGTGGACCAAATGGTCCTCCCAGGTGTCGCTATAGTTGGCGATGTCATCCAGGTATGCACAGGCATAGTCCTGGAGGCCATCCAGAAGGTGATCCACCATCTTTTGGAAGGTGGCTGCAGCGTTCTTCATCCCAAACAGCATGACTTTGAACTGGTAGAGGCCGAAGGTGGTGATTAAGGCGGACATGGGGACTGACTGACTCAGGGTCTAAGGGTATCTGCCAGTATCCCTTGCAGAGGTCGAGGATGGTCAGGAAGTGGCTGCGGGCAATTCTGTCTAATAGGTCATCGACTCGGGGCATAGGGTAGGCGTCAGTTGAGGTTCTGTCATTGAGCTTTCGGTAGTCGATGCAGAACCAGGTAGTCCCGTCCTTCTTGAATCAAGCACCACCAGGGAGGCCCAGGGACTGTTGGACAGTTCAACAACACCTAGGTCCAACATTCCCCTTAGCTTGAGGTGCGTACTGTCCCTGACTCCACAATGGATGCTCCTTCCTCTTCCGTGGCCCCCTCCCAATGGGCTCTCACTAGGTGTAGGGGTCCTCTTATCTTCTGGCCATACACTAATTTGAATTGGGAGAAACCGGTGGATTCCTGGGTCACCTCTCTGTATGCAAAGAGGAGGTGTGGCAGGAACCTCTCTCAGTCCTTGTTAGTGGATGAGAATATCCTAAGCAACTGCTTTAAGGTCACATTAAACCGCTTGCATAGCCCATTATTCTGGGGGTGATATGGAGCACTGCGCAGGGGTTTGATCCCACATAACCTCTGCAACTGCTGGGTGATCTCCACAGTGAACTGGGTTCCCTGGTCAGAGATCACTTCCTGGGGGAAGCCTACCCTGGTGAATATCCGGAGCATTGCATTTGGCACTGTCTCTGCTTGGATATTGGCCAGGGGGATTCCCTCTGAGTATCGGGTGGCATAGTCAACCATTGTAAGTATATACTTTTTCCCAGTGGGCATAGGTCAGGCCAAAGTTCCAATTATATCTACTGCCTCTCTACTGAAGGTCTCGTCAATAATAGGAAGGGGATGCAGGGGAGCTTTAGTGTGTTCTCCGGTCTTCCCTATCTTCTGACATACTGGGCAAGTTTTACAGTAGTCCTTAATGTCCGCTGTAATCCCTGGACAAAAGAAGGTCTGGGTCAGGCGGTGGTGGGTCCTGGACTTTCCTAAATGTCCAGCTAGGGGAATATCCTGCCCTATCCGCAGTAGGTCAGACTGAAACTTCTTCAGTAGAACCAGCTGACGTTTGGGCACTGGCCCATTTCTCCTCTCAGAGATCCGGTACAGGAGCCCTCTCTCCCACTTGAAATGTTCCTCCCCGGGGCCCTGGGGGTCAGTACCTACTCAGTCTCGATAAGGGGCTAAGGTCACTCAAGGTCTCCTGGGCGAAGTCGGAGGGGGATGCCCAGGAGGGTTGGTCAGGGGGTAGGGTTGGAGTCGGAGCAGAAGGTCGGGGCAAAGTAGTATTAGGGTAGAATGTTGGGGTAAGGTAGGAGTCGGGGCAGAACATCTCACCTGGGTCCGCAGATCCGGTGCGGTGGCTTGGCACCTGGTCTGCTGGAGGGTGGTCACTGGGCAGGTATCCGGGGAGTTATTCCCCACAAAGACTGAGACATGGTGGCTGAGGTCATTTCCCAACAAAACCTTGGCAGGTAGCTGTTTCATGATGCCCACCTCCACATCACGGGAGTTGGCTCCCCAGTTCAGATGCACCCAGGCACCTCCAGCCACCTGAATGGCAAGGGTCCTCCCTACTCAGCCAGCGGAGGGGGCCAGGTGGAGTTGGATCAGGGAGACTGTGGCCCCAGTGGCCCTTAATCCCTGGGCTGCCTGCCCATTGACCCAGACGTCCTGGCAATGGTGCTGGCAGTTATCTTGGATAACAAGTCTGACCTCATGTAGGACGCCAACTTTTTCATCTGCTCAGTCTGCATAGTTGGCAGGACCCGCTGCATACAAGCAGTGGGCAGCAGCTGGATAGGTCCTGGAAAGAGTGCTCACCCACTGGGCCAGTAAGGTGTTCCTAGGCTGCTGTGCTGGAGGGTTTCTTGGCCATGCCGGACAGTAACATCGGAAGGGGCCAGGTTGCCCACACCTATAGAACCCCCAGGGATTGCTGGCCCTGGCTGGGGAAACAGGGGCCGACTGGGCCTGGGGCTGCTGAGGAGCCGCTGGGAGACAAGCCGGGGTTGAAGCGGAGCGGGTTGCTGGCTGGGGTTCTGGGGCAGCCTGGTGCCAGGCATCCACATACTGATCTGCCAGAGCGGCGGCTTGGTCCACTGTTGTGGGTCTCTTGTCCTTCACCCAGTCCCGTACCTCCGCTGGGGTGCGGTTGTAAAATTATTCCAGTAAGATGAGCTGGATAGCTTCATATTGGGTGGTTATGCGGTAGTCAGTGACCCAGAAATCCAAGTGTCGGGCTAACCGATGAGCCCACTCTGTGTAAGTCAGCCCCTCTTGTCTTTGTAGCTCTCGAAACTTCAGTCGGTGCGCCTCCGCAATGAGTCCATAGCGGGCAAGGATGCGCTTTTTCACCCAGTCATAGTTGGCTTGATCTTCAGAGGGGATAGTATGGAAAGCCTCCAGGGCCCTACCAGATAGCTTACCGATCAGGATGGTAACCCTGTCTGTAGTGGCAACTCCCTGCAACCTGCACTGGGTTTCAAACAGCTGGAGGAAGCAGTCAATATTCTCTTCCTCCTCTTCTTTGAAGGCCCAAAAGGCCTCATGAGGTAACTTCTTTGGCTGGGGAGATGGGTCCAGGGGATCTGGCAACGCTCCCCCCATGGACTTCTGTAGCTCCATCAGATGGACCCTGGTGGGTTAGGTCCATAGAGGCCCAACTGCCACTGGACCTGCCTCTCGAAGTCAGACATCATGGTCCCCTGGGAGGAGGCCCCACTGCTCCATTCTCCCTCTTGGCTACCACCGGCCTCACTAGCGGGTGCACTAGCCGGATCGTCCTCCATCAGCTCCTCGATAATCACTGCCTTAGACTTGTTCCCGGAAGTTTTCCCTTGGGTCTCCAGCAGGCTCTTTAGTTCTTCTTTCCGGAGCCTCTCATACCGCTCCATCCGAGTATGTCTTCAGGTGGTGGTTTGGACGTTCCAGGTAGATGGAAGCATCCCACCGCTGCCAGCAATGTGATGGATTACCGGCTACCCCAACTAAGTAGTTCCGCCAAAAGATCCTTCCAACACCTGAAACCTGCCGCTATGTAGTGGAGAAGAATGATTATAGCAGTTCCCACTCAAATAACTAGACAGACTAGCATTCAGGAGAAACAAGAAGTACACTTTATTGGGATAAACACACAACATTTATACACAAACTGATCTTGATAAGAGCCTTATCAGTCCCCCCAATCTCAAGCCATTCCCGCCCCACCAGACAAGCTGGCGCCTTGATCCATGACTGGGGGTTGGAGTTATGGGCTACCCAGCGTACACCAGGAAGACCGCTGGGAAATGGGTATTGAGGGGAGGTCTGAAACCCCCAGTTCCTAGGAGGGCTCACCTCTGGAAATAACCCCCCCCCTCTAGTCCTCCCTGAGATGTATCAATACCGAAAGAGCGGAGCTCTAGGATGAGGGGGAGCGAGGTAAAGGGGACCGGGAATCCCAGCTGCTGGGGCCGGCCGGCAGTTCCATTGGGCCAGCCAGACGTAGGGCTTGGAAACCCCGGTTCCCTATGGAGATTACCCAAATATTACCCTCCCCATGGGGTACCAGTCCCCAAAAGAGCGGAGCTCTGGGGCAAAGGGCCTCTGAAGTGGCCAGAGGTAAAGATCTCCAGAGGATGCTGAGTGTGGCGGCCAGCTGGTAGATCCAGGGTCCGGCTGGCTGGAGAGGGATAGGTCGGTCAGAGACCAGCTCTTTCAAAATCAGGTTCTGTCATGTCACTGTACCTTTAATTTAGGGACATTTTCTTTACTTTACTCATGCCTATAAAAGGCTACTTAACACACCCCTAATTGCTTGGTAATAGTGAATTGTAGGTCAAGTATGTACTACTATCAACTCTAAGCCTCATTCAAGTGCTCATTCATTATATTATTAGCGAGTACTCAGAAGATTCTATAGTCTCTATTCTTCATAGGAACCTACAGTATCTAAAGATTTTGTGTAGCAGTTCACCTAGCTGCTGATTGTCGACAGCTGTGTTCCGGATCTGCAGCGTGTCTGTTAGCGTTCTGCTTCCTGCATGCTGTTCACTCCTCCCGGTCTCATACATAGAAATCACGACTAAGTTCCTGCTTCTGGTTTGCCAACTCTCACTTCAAACAACACCATGAAGTCCTCAGAGCTCTCATATTCAAATGTAAGTAGCGGTCTTACCTACGTGATTTTGTACCGTATTGCCAGATCTGATTATTATTAGATACAGCACGTATCCTAGCCTCCAATTTCAGCATATATGTTAATCTCTCCAGTGCGCATGTTATTAAGCAAGCAATACACTGTGTAAACAACCTCATTTTGGTGACTTTATTTATTGTAGCAATTGTTACCCAACTTTTTATTTTTATTTTTTCAAATGCTTTATTAAAAGTTGTCAAAGAAATACATAGAAAAACATTGAGAAAACATACAAATTGACATAATTTGTTGTAAGAAAAAATGCAAATACAACTTCGCTACAGTTATTCTATTTATGTTCATATTAGTAAGACTCGAGGTTAGCTATTATAGTTGGATGAGATGTGGAGTACCATTCAGCCCATATCTAAGAGTGAGGAGTAGCTATGTGTGGGATGGCACTGACGTCTTTATTGTTATAATGAATTGACCCGACTGTGCGTATGTGTTAAGAGAGTTAAGTCTGGAAAAGTCGGAAATAGGTGTTAGATCATATGGTCCAATTCTGAAGATGTGCGGGGGGGGGGGGGGGGATAGGCTTCTACTAGCTATTTACATATTCCTCCCATAGGAATGATATATTATGGAATTCATCTATTCGTTTGGTGTGGGTGTAATGGTATTTCTCCAATTGGAGGTAGTGAGTTACTTTGGATTTCCAGACTGCCAGGGATGGTAGGTTTGTTTTCTTCCAATTAAGGGGGATTAGCCTCTTAGCTGAGTTGATCATGATAATGAGAAGTGTTTGTCTTAGTTTGCATGGGACCTTAGGGAATTTGTTGAAAAGAAAAACCCAGGGCGTGAAGGTGAGCGATGCGCCTAAAACTTTTTCGATTTCTGGTTTAAGGGAGCGCCAAAAGGATGCGGCTATCGGACAACTCCTCCAAATATGTGCAAAGGTTGCTGTTTCTCCACAATCTCTCCAGCACATGGTGGTCGTGGTGGGAAATAAATGGTGTAATCTGACGGGGGTGTAATACCAGCGACTTACTAGCTTGAGGTTCATCTCTAACATTGAGATGGACGATGAGGCTTTCGTCATCTGCTGGAAAATAATTGTCCAGTCTGATAAGTCTAGAGTAGTTTCGAAATCTGTTTCCCATTTGGCTACATATGCAAGGGGAGACGAGTGAGATACCTGTGATAACATTTTATATGTAAGGGATAGGATTCCTCTCTGCGGGGAGGAGTGGAAGCATAATGCTTCAAATTGAGAGAGATGTCTCTGCAGGTAAGATTTAAGAGGATGTGTGGATAGGTAGTGTTTCAATTGTATGAAAGTGAACCAATTTTGGAAATGCGTCCCAAGAATATCACTTATTGCTTGCTGTGGGTGAATCTCCTTGTCTTTGTATAAAAGGTGATGTGGGACTGAGCTGTGTATAAAGGGAGTGGAGTGAGTTGCGATGATTGTCTTTATCATGTATGAGAACGGTGTACTTTTGCTAACCGGTGTCTGTTACCCAACTTTTAACACTTTGTGGCCAAAGGGAGTTTCTGAGATCAATTTCCTCTGTGACTCTAACATAATGTTAAAATAGATCAAATGCTATAATCAGTCACTTGGTATTACTCTATGATATCCCAGTGATTGATAATAGCAACAACCTATCAATATACTTCGGAAATACTAACGGGTAGATTACGAGTCTTGCTTTATGAGCTGTGCGGTGCTAACGTGCAATTTTTTCTCACCGCTCACTTACCTGCAGCACTGGTATTACAGGTTTTTACAAACCCGGCGTTAAAAGGCAAGAAGTGAGCGTTGAGCAAAATTGTGCTCCATACCGCACTCCAATACCAGCGCTGCTTAAATCAGCGGTGAGCTGGTCATACGTGCTCGTGCACGATTTCCCCATAGACATCAATGGGGAGAGCCGGCTGAGAAAAAGTCTAATACCTGCCAAAAAGCAGCGTAAAACTCAGTAACGCAGCCCCATTGATTCCTATGGAGAAACACATTTCATGTTTACACCTAACACCCTAACATGAACTCTGAGTCTAAACACCCCTAATCTTACACTTATTAACCCCTAATCTGCTGCCCCTGACATCGCCGACACCTACATAATACTTATTAACCCCTAATCTGCCGCTCCGAACATCGCCGCCACCTACATTATACTTATTAACCCCTAATCTGCTGCCCCCAACATCGCCGACACCTACATTATATTTATTAACCCCTAATCTCCCTCCCACAATGTCGCCGCAACCTACCTACATTTATTAACCCCTAATCTGCCGCCCCCAATTTCGCCGCCACTATTCTAAATTTATTAACCCCTAAAACCTAAGTCTAACCCTAACACCCCCTAACTTAAATATAATTTAAATAAATCTAAATAAAATTCCTATCATTAACTAAATTATTCCTATTTACCTGTAAAATAAACCCTAAGCTAGCTACAATATAACTAATAGTTACATTGTAATTAGCTTAGAGTTTATTTTTATTTTACAGGCAAGTTTGTATTTATTTTAACTAGGTAGAATAGTTATTAAATAGTTATTAACTATTTAATAACTACCTAGCTAAAATAAATATAAATTTACCTGTAAAATAAAACCTAACCTAAGTTGCACTAACACCTAACACTATACTACAATTCCCTACATTAAATACAATTAAATAAATTAAATTAAATTAAATTAGCTAAATAAAAAAAACACTAAATTACAGAAAATAAAAAACAAATTACAAGATCTTTAAACTAATTACACCTAACCTAATAGCCCTATCAAAATAAAAAAGCCCCCCCCCCCCCGAAATAAAAAAAACCCTAGCCTAAAATAAACTACCAATAGCCCTTAAAAGGGCCTTTTGCTGGGCATTGCCCCAAAGAAATCAGCTCTTTTACCTGTAAAAGAAAATACCCCACCAACAGTAAAACCTACCACCCACACAACCAACCCCCCAAATAAAATCCTAACTAACAAAACCTAAGCTCCCCATTGCTCTGAAAAGGGCATTTGGATGGGCATTGCCCTTAAAAGGGCATTTAGCTCAATTGCTGCCCAAAGCCCTAACCTAAAAATAAAACCTACCCAATACACCCTTAAAAAATCCTAACACTAACCCCCGAAGATTCACTTACTGGGAGAAGTCTTCATCCAAGCGGCAAGATGGCTGCAACGAAGCCGGCAGAAGTGGTCCTCCAGATGGGCAGAAGTGGTCCTCCAGACGGGTCATCCAGACGACATCTTCTATCTTCATCCTTCCGACGCGGAGCGGCTCCATCTTCAAGACATCCGGCGCAGAGCATCCTCTTCAATCGACATCTTCTTCGTAATGAATATCTCTTTAAGTGATGTCATCCAAAATGGCGTCCCTTAGATTCCGATTGGCTGAAAGAATTCTATCAGCCAATCGGGATTAAGGTAGAAAAAAATCCTATTGGCTGATGCAATCAGCCAATAGGATTGAGCTCACATTCTATTGGCTGTTCCAATCAGCCAATAGAATGCAAGCTCAATCCTATTGGCTGATTGGATAGTGTTAGGTGTTAGTGTATCTTAGGTTAGGTTTTATTTTACAGGTAAATTTGTATTTATTTTAGCTAGGTAGTTATTAAATAGTTAATAACTATTTAGTAACTATTTTACCTAGTTAAAATAAATACAAACTGTAAAATAAAAATAAACCAGATAGCTACAATGTAACTATTAGTATTAGTATATGTAAGGAATATGATAGGAGTGTAAGTTAATGATAGGACTTTTGTTAGGGTTAGACTTAGGTTTAGGGGTTAATAAATTTAGAATAGTGGCTGCGATGTTGGGGGCGGCAGATTAAGGGTTAATAAATGTAGGTAGGTTGCAGCGACATTGGGGGAAAGAGATTAGGGGTTAATAAATGTAGGTAGGTTGCGGCGACATTGGGGGAGGGAGATTAGGGGTTAATAAATGTAGGTAGGTTGCGGCGACATTGGGGGAGGGAGATTAGGGGTTAATAAATATAATGCAGATGGCGGTGATGTTAGGTGCAGCAGATTAGGGGTTAATAATATTTAACTAGTGTTTGCGAGGCGGGAGTGCGGCGGTTTAGGGGTTAATATTTTTATTATAGTAGTGGTGATGTCCGGAGCGGCAGATAAGGGGTTAAAAAATTTATTATAGTGTTTGCGATGCGGGAGGGCCTCGGTTTAGGGGTTAATAGGTAGTTTATGTGTTTTAGTGTACTTTTTAGCACTTTGGTTATGAGTTTTATGCTACAGCGTTGTTGTGTAAAACTCATAACTACTGACTTTAAAATGCGTTACGAATCTTGTCAGTAGAGGCTGTACCACTCACTTTTTGGCCTCCCAGGGCAAACTCGTAATACCAGCGCTATGGAAGTCCCATAGAAAAAAGGCTTTACAAACTTTACGTAAGTAGGTTTGCTGTAAGGCCAAAAAAGTGTGCGGTGCCCCTATACCTGCAAGACTCATAATAGCAGCGGGCGTAAAAAAGCAGCGTTAGGACCTGTTAACGCTGCTATTTTACCTTACCGCAAAACTCGTAATCTAGGAGCATGTATTTTAATTATAAGGTACTATTCATATTTTTTTTCATTTTACTCTGCACAATAGATCCAGACAAAGACCTTTGCCATTACAGGTTCACACACAAATTCTCACAAAATGAAAGGACTGGGGGATTGAGGTTGCTCTGAGGAGCCAAAAACTGCCAAAAAGAAGGGGTGAGGTAGTAGGGGGTTTAACCCTTGCAACCCGGTATCCGTGACAGGGGGATTAGGGGTTAATAGAGTAATTAAGTACTTTGCCTTGTAGGGGGGATGCCAGTTTAGGGGTTAATAATGTTGATAGGTACTTTGCTTTGTAGGGGGAAGGTGGTTTAGGGGTTAATACATTTATTAGCTAGTTTGCGATGTGGGGGTTGGAGGATGAGGAGTTAATAGTTTAAATAGGTAGTTTGCATTGTTGGTGGTTGGCGGTTTAGAGGTTAATACATTTTATTATTAATGTGATGTGGGGGGATGGCAGATTATGGATTAATACATTTTATTATTAGTTGCAATGTGGGGGGTGGCAGATTAGGGGTTTTGATGTTTTTGGTTCATTTTTTGGGAGGCGGGTTAGACGTTTACGGGCGATTAAACTTTTTGTTTTTTACTTAGGCGCCAGCAGATCATATACTGCTGTAAGTCACTTGCGACTCCAGAAATGTCTATTTCCGCACATTTTTTGTACCTCGCCGGTTTCTGACTTACGCCAGTATCTGTGATTCACCCGATATGCGAGGTGAATTTACAGTCGGCATGGGTTTCAGTAGTTGCTCTGAAACCTATGTCTAGGCCAAAATAAACTTTCATGATTCAGATAGAGCATGCCATTTCAAACAATTTTCCAATTTAGTTTTATCACCAATTTTACTTTGTTCTCTTGGTATTCTTAGTTGAAAGCTTAACCTAGGAGGTTCATATGCTAATTTCTTAGACCTTGAAGGCCACCTCTTTTCAGAATGCATTTTAACAGTTTTTCACCACTAGAGGGTGTTAGTTCACGTATTTCATATAGATAACACTGTGCTCATGCACGTGAAGTTATCTGGGAGCAGGCACTGATTGGCTAAACTGCAAGTCTGTCAAAAGAACTGAAATAAAGGGGCAGTTTGCAGAGGCTTAGATACAAGATAATCACAGAGGTTAAAAGTATATTATTATAACTGTGTTGGTTATGCAAAACTGGGGAATGGGTAATAAAGGGATTATCTATCTTTTAAAACAATAAAAATTCTGGTGTAGACTGTCCCTTTAAATCAATTTTCCCAACAAGTGTAAGAGGTAGCGCTGCCCATTTCTTAAGATCTGCCTGAATTTTATTAATAATGCCCAAAAGATTACTCTCATACCAGTCCCCAGGTCGTCTACTTACCTTAATTTCTAAATATTTTAAATGTTTAACTATTTTAAGGAGTAAACTTAAATTTGAAGCTTTTCTTTTATAAATCTATAATAATTCAGATTTTTGTATATTAACCACATAACCAGAAAAAGAGCCAAAGACCCTAGAATTTCCATAAGCTTCAAGACATTCTCATATGTATTAATTAAAAAAACTAAAAATCATCTGTATACAAAGAAATTTGGATAATTGTAGAACAAACTGTAATGCCCTTAATTTTCTTACGTAAAACAACTGCTAGAGGTTCAATACTTAGCTTGAACAATAGCGGGGATAATGGACAACCTTGTCTCATACCTATAAACCGCTGGAAAGTAGGGGTACATAACTTGTTTAATGTAAGTGCATATAAGGTTAATATTCTAGGAAAGAGTAAATGCAACAAAGGGACCATCAAAGCCAAAATGAGCTAATGATTCAAATAAATGGTCCAAAATTAGATTTAAAAGCCTTTTCTGCATCTATGGCAAAAATTGCCTTGTCCTCTTCATATATCTCTCTCTTCTCCATGTTATAAAAGTCAACTGTCAAAAGTAGTCTTAGTAGGTTAGTAAATGAAGACCTACATTTCATGAAGCCCATCTGATCACTATGAATTAGATCAGGTAGGATATTTTGTAGCCTTTCTGCTACTTTATTAGCCAATAACTTGTAATCTACATTTAACTATGATATGGGATGATATGCATGCATCTCATTTTTCCTGGTTTTTACCCTTTTTAGGAATGAGGGAAATTAGGGAACTAGTAACATTTTAAGAGATTGTCAGGCCCTTAGAAAAGTATAAATTGAATAATTTGTGAAGAGGGACTATTTTATAAATAAAAAGAGAGAAGCGCTCAAACTGAGAACGAACAATAGCATAATAGCTTGTTCTATGGCTAGTTACCACCCAAGAAGCAGCACATGTTGAGCAAAAAGAGGGCAATGGGGAGCTTAGGTTTTTTAGTTAGGGTTTTATTTGGGGGGTTTGGTTGTGTGGGTGGTGGGATTTACTGTTGGGGGGGTTGTTTGTATTTGTTTTCAGGTAAAAGAGCTGATTTCTTTGGGGAAATGCCCAGCAAAAGGCCATTTTAAGGGCTATTGGTAGTTTAGTTTAGGCTAGGGTTTTTTTTTTATTTTGGGGGGGCATTTTTTATTTTGATAGGGCTATTAGATTAGGTGTAATTAGTTTAAATATCTTGTAATCAGTTTTTTTTTTATTTTGTGTAATTTAGTGTTTGTTTTTGTAATTTAGGTATTTGTATTTAATTTTGGTAATTTATTTAATTGTACTGTAAGGTTAGGTGTTAGTGTAAGACAGGTTAGGTTTAATTTTACAGGTAAAAATAAACCCTAAGCTAGATACAATGTAACTATTAGTTATATTGTAGCTCGCTTAGGGTTTATTTTATAGGTAAGTATTTAGTTTTAAATAGGAATTATTTAGGTAATGATAATAGGTTTTCTTTAGATTTATTTTAATTATATTTAAGTTAGGGGGTCTTAGGGTTAGGGTTAGACTTAGGTTTAGGGGTTAATAAATTTAGTATAGTGGCGGCGACATTGGGGGCGGCAGATTAGGGGTTAATAAATGAAGGTAGGTGGCGGCGATGTTAGGGACGGCAGATTAGAGGTTAATAATATTTAACTAGTGTTTGCGATGCGGGATTGCGGCGGTTTAGGGGTTAATATGTTTAGTATAGTGGTGGCGGCGTTGGGGGCGGCAGATTAGGGGTTAATAAGTGTAGGTAGGTTGCGACGACATTGGGGGCAGCAGATTAGGGGTTAATAAATATAATGTAGGTGTCAGCAATGTCAGGGGCGGCAGATTAGGGGTTAATAAGCATAAGTTTAAGGGTTGTGTATAGACTCGGGGTTCATGTTAGGGTGTTAGGTGTAAACATAAATTTAGTTTCCCCATAGGAATCAATGGGGCTGTGTTATGGAGTTTTACGCTGCTTTATTGCAGGTGTTAGACTTTTTTTCAGCCGGCTCTCCCCATTGATGTCTATGGGGAAATCGTGTACGAGCACGTACAACCAGCTCACCGCTGACTTAAGCAACGCTGGTATTGGAGTGCAGTATGGAGCACAATTTTGCTCTACGCTCACTTCTGGCCTAATAACTCCGGGTTTAGGAAAACCTGTAATACCAGCGGTATAGGTAAGTGAGCATTGACAATAACGTGCAAGTTAGCACCGCACCCCTATTAACGCAAAACTCGTAATCTAGCCGTAAGATTGCTAGAAAAATTAAAGAAGGTCATTTTGTGAAGATTTGTCCAGGGGAGCTTATGAGGACAGGGAAAGAGCGGAGGATGGCACGGGGGATAAGAGAATTAAAAGGCCAGAAACTTATGAGGAGTGGCAAAAATGCTTCAGAGTTTTTGCTTCTTGCTACATTGAGGCATTCCAGCATCAGACATTGAACATCCTAAAATATATGGATGTCATAGATGACAGTCAATCCAGGGGGAAGCAAGTGGCGTGGAGGAGATATGATGCACAATTTAGATGGATGCTAGAGTCAAATAGCCTCTTGAACTTTGGAATAAAGGAAATGGACCTTTGGTCCAGACTTGAGCTTTCAGAGGTAGCGGCACCTCCTTTGGCAATGCTTTTTCAGGCAGCACAGGGTATGCTCTTTCAGAGAAAAGGAGGAAAGGAATGCTGGCGTTATCAAGAAAAGCAGTGTGATCGAGGATCGCAGTGCCTTTTTAGACACGTCTGCATATATTGTGGAGGAATGATTGTTCAAGGAGAAAATAATCTATTGGGGACAAGTATTCCTACAGGGGTTTGCGGGAAAGAGATCCCACACCCCTGAACCTAGGGGAACTGTTTAGTCTGCTGAGGGATTTCCCTGACCGTGAAAGTTTCTTCGGTTAGGTTTTCATTACGGATTCCGTATCCCTGTTAGGAGGCCGGTAGTTCCCTTACGCTTACCAAAAAACTTACAATCTGCTTATCAATTTCCTTTGACCCTGGACGAGATAATAGCAAAATAACTTAAATTGGTTGAAAATGATTGGCAGATTCCTATTTCCTCCTTTGGATGGCATGATAGTTTCCCCACTTGGTGTGGTGCCCAAAAAGGAACCAGGTAAATTTAACCTTATACAGCACCTTTCCCACCCTAAAGGTTCTTCAGTTAATGATGCCCTAGATGAGTAGGATACATCAGTGATCTATCAATCCTACAAGTATGCTCCTGAGTTAGTACAGGGACTGGGACCTGGTGCAAAGATGGCGAAAGTAGACACTGAGTTGGCTTTTCAACTTCTACCAATTAATCCAGATAGTTTTTACTTGATGGGCTGCAGAGTTGCGGAATGTTTCTACATGGATCTTTGCCTCCTGATAGGTTGTTCAATCACTTGTGCTTACTTTGAGAGGTTCAGTTCATTTCTTCATTGGGCATGTCACAGGAGGCAGGATTGAACCAAGTAGTAAATTTTTTAGATGACTTCCTACACTTGGGGGCAGCTGGCTTGGGACAATGAAATCACATGCTTAAAGCAATGATAAGACTGAGGGAGAGATTGGGTTTGCCATTAGCGAAGGAAAAAAATGGCCTCCTCCCCCAATATCTAATTCATCTTTTTAGTGATGCAGCCAGTAGCCTAGTTTTTTGGGGCTTATTTTAATGGAGTCTGGTGCACAGCTGAATGGCCAGAGGAATGGATAGACCGTAGCCTTATCAAAAACCTTACTCTCTAGGAATTATTTCCCATCCTGGTAGCCATTGATTTATGGTGGAATAAGCTTTAGAATAGAGCAGTTATATTTTTGATGGACAATCAGAGCATAGTCTTTTCCATAAATAAGTTGTCAGCATCTAGCCACCAGTGGTTAATGTCCTGAGACAGTTAGTGCTGCGGTGCTTGCGCTATAACATTAGCTTTAGTGCTAAGCACGTACCTGGGGTCAGTAATGTCATCACAGATATGCTGTCATGCATTCAGTGGAAAAGATTTAGAGAGGCTGCGCCAAGTGCCAATGTCAAGGGTGACGTCTGTCCACCTTATCTCTTGCAGGTGGTGACTTCTTTGGCACTGCACTGAGGCTACTGCAAGGTTCCTTGGCACCTAAAACCTTGGAGACATACAGCGTGCACTGGGGTGAGTGGAATAGATTTTCAGTGCAAAGAGGGGGGTCATGGAAGGATCCGCAGGTAGTTTATTTTCTGGAGTTGATTGCCTTTTTGAAACAGTCAGGGATTTCTGCTGGTTCCATTGGGAGTAGAGCAGCGGTATTATCTTTTTTTTTTCAAAGCTGTATAGCATTGAAGATGTCACAAGATCATTCTTAATCAGGACTGCCCTGAAAGGGTTTCAGAGGCAGAGGGGTTCCTCAAAAGACATTAGGGAACCTATCACTAGAGAGAGGCTTAGCTTGATGATGCAATATCTACATTTAGTCTATTCCTCAATATGAATCTCTGCTGATTGCTACAGCTTTCTTGTTGGCTTACTTTGGGGCCCTTAGGGTTAGAGAATTAGTGGCCAAATCAAAGTATGAAGTAGGTACGGGTCTGCATGGTAGTCATGTTTGTGTTGAAAAATCTGTAGTATTAGTTTTTATTCCCAGATCAATTAGGTGGCTCAATTTGCTACTGCAGGTGGAGCCCACTGTCTGTCCCATTGCCTTGTATAGGGCTTATGTTTTGGAGCAGCCTGAAGAGGGGGTGGCCTTTTTGTTACATAAAGATGGTTCATTCCTTTCTTACTTCCAATTTAGATCAGTTTTAAGGATTGTGGTTAAGAGATTAGGTTGGGATCCACGTGTTGTAGCTCCACATTCATTCAGAATTGGAGCAGCAACAGATGTGGCAACAGTGGGCCACTCAGATGAGCAGATCAAAAAATTAGCGAGGTGGAAATCAAAAAAATTTAGGAAATACATTAGGCCTTTAGAACGTCTCTGTAATATGGTTTGGTGGAGATCAGGGGTTTGTTGGTTGTTAACAGATTAGTGTAATTTCTAAGTTAGTTGAGTTGGTTGTTACTAGGTCAGCCAGGACCTTTTTGTTTGTTTTGCAGATGGTGATCTTGTTTGTAGGAGCATTTGGATTCTTGGGCTTTCCTATGTTCACTGGGCAGCAGTACAAGCAGCTTCACAGTCAGGGGGATTACAACTTGGGCTGCCCATCTCCAAGTGCAGCATTCACTGGCTTGGGAGGAGAGGAATGATGTAGGACGACTTGTCGGTGCAAGTGGAGGTGGGGTAGGCCCCATATTCTGGTTATCCATCTAGGGGGAAATGACGTAGGCACTATCCCCATGGGAGATTTTTCTGGCATCATTTTTTCTGATCTACATTGGTTGAGGGCGCAATTTCCTGGGGTGGTGTTGGTTTGGTCATAAGAATTTTCAGGAGAATTGGGGTTCATCTATCAGATGCTGGGATGGACATTTACTTGGCTGATTTGAGGGCGGTCCTGGCTGACAGTTTAGGTGGCAGCAAGAGTACCATGTCCTCTTTTGGGGTGGCGACATGGGGTGCTGCAAATTACTTTTAATCATTTTCATTCAGCAGTAGAAGGGGGGACAGTGGCGCGACAGACAATGTTTGTAAGTCTAGCGTTCCAGTGGCCCTCTGCAAGATCCCTCTTAGATATACTGTCATTGAGAAGGATAAGGAGGACGTCCTCCTTTCTCAAAGGGCGGCAACGCCCCTTAGTAGGGGTTGTAGGACAGGGTCTGCTTGCTGGTCAGAGAAGTACTGAAAGTAGCATTTTCCTTGTTGAGTTATTATTATTATTATTATTATTATTATTTAATAAACATAATCCTCCCCGCGTTGAAGTAGGGTTTTTTCCCAAGAAATCGTTTTTTGTCTTTTTTTATTATGTTAGAGTCAGTAAATATTACTTGCAAGAAGGTAATAAAGAATGTATACCCTTATGACACCATAGCACCTATATACAGTCACAGCAATATATTAACATCCTTGTGCAACAAATAACCAAATCTCCAAGCTTCTTATATTACCACAGGTTTACTTCACTGAAAACAAATAGCTCGGAGAGGAACTTATATAACTTACACAATTAGTACAGTTCTGGTACTTAGCACAGTTCTTCTAGCCATTAGCCCATTATTTTACTTTATAGGCAGATTTAAAGGACACTGCAGTGTAGTTACTGTGACATTTCCTCACCCTCCGATTCCCCTAACATGTTGTCCATCATTGAGGGGCTGGGGGGATAAAGGTGCAAGCAATACACACCAAATCAGGCGGCCAGGAGACAACTTAATTTTGTATATTGTTCTCAGTGACACAGACAGAAAGGGGCTAAAGGATATGGGGTATTTCCCTCCCCTGCAGGTAACACAGACAGGAGGGAGCTATGGGACATGAGGTCTGTCCCTCCCCTGCAGGTGACGCAATTACACAGAAAGGAGGGAGCTATAGGACATGGGGTCTGTCTCTCTCTGCAGGTGACACAGACAGGAAGGAGCTATAGAACATGGGGTCTGTCTCTACCGTGCAGTTGACACAGACAAGAGGGAGCTATAGGACATGAGGTCTGTCCATCCCCTGCAGGTGACACAATGACACAGAAAGGAGGTAGCTATAGGACATGGGGTCTGTCCCTCCCCTGCAGATGACACAGTGACACAGACAGGAGGGAGTTATAGGACATGGGGTCTGTCCCTCCCCTGCAGATGGGAGCTATATGACATGGGGTCTGTCCCTTCCATGCGGGTGATACAGTGACACAGACAGGAGGGAGCTATCGTACATGGGGTCTGTAACTCCCCTGCAGGTGACACAGTGACACAGACAGGATGGAGCTATGGGACATGGGTTCTGTCTCTCCTTTGCAGGTGACACAGTGACACAGACAGGAGGGAGCTATGGGACATGGAGTCTGTCCCTCTCCTGCAGGTGACACAGAAAGGGGAGAGCTATGGGACATGGGTTTTGTCTCTCTCCTGAAGGTGACACAGTGACACAGAAAAGAAGGTGCTATGGGACATGGGGTCTGTCCCTTCCCGGCATGTGACACAGTGGCACAGACAGGAGGGAGCTATAGAACATGGGGTCTGTCCCTCCCCTGCAGGTGACGCAATGACACAGACAGGAGGGAGCTATAGGACATGGGGTCTGTAACTCCCCTGCAGCTGACACAGTGAAACAGACAGAATGGAGCTATGGGACATGCAGTCTGTCTCTCCTCAGCAGGTGACACAATGACACAGAAAGGAGGGAGCTATAGGACATAAGGTCTGTCTGTCCCCTGCAGATGACACAGTGACACAGACAGGAGGGAGTTATAGGACATGGGGTCTGTCCCTCCCCTGCAGGTGACACAGAAAGGAGGGAGTTGTAGGACATGAGGTCTGTCCCTCCCCTGCAGGTGACACAATGACACAGAAAGGTGGGAGCTATAGGACATGGGGTCTGTCTCTCTCCTGCAGGTGACATTGTGACACAGACATGAGGGAGCTATAGGACATGGAGTCTGTCCCTCCCCTACAGATGGGAGCTATATGATATGGGGTCTGTCCCTTCCATGCGGGTGATACAGTGACACAGACAGGAGGGAGCTATAGTACATGGGGTCTGTCCCTCCCCTGCAGGTGACACAGTGAAACAGACAGAATGGAGCTATGGGACATGCAGTCTGACTCTCCTCTGCAGGTGACATAGACAGGAGGGAGCTATGGGACATGGGATATGTCCCTCCCCTGCAGTTGACACAGTGACGCAGACAGGAAGGAGCTATAGGACCTTCGAGCTATGGGACATGGGATCTGTCCCTCTCCTGCAGGTGACACAGTGACACAGACAGGAAGGAGCTATAGGACCTTCGAGCTATGGGACATGGGATCTGTCCCTCCCCTGCAGGTGACACAGTGACACAGACAGGAAGGAGCTATGGCCATCGAAAAAGCCGGTATACCTGGCGAAACATGTCAGGAGCAGGGGGAAGTGGGACCCCTATGTTTTAAAATCTAGTTGAACTATTAGAGAGCTAAATTATTATATCTGAGCTGACGATGCACGTATTCTCAGATTAGCCAGACAGTCAACTTTATTTGGGAGTACAACTCCAATTACCTTACCGAGACCCTTGGTCTCACCCGGTGGATTCTTATACTGCAAGTATCCTCCGAGATTTATTAGCAATGCAATTTAACAATTTCTACCGGTAAAGAGATTGTGGACTATGTATAACTTGAACTAAATTATTTAATGTAAATCTGTGGCATCTATTACCTCCATATACTCACGTATATACGCATTATTAAACACATACGGTCAAATACCGCAATAACATGTGCATATGTATATACAGATAGAAAATTTAAGTGGGTAGTGTTGTAATACATACACTGCAGCATACAGATTACATTACACAATTACGTGTGGAACGTTTTATATAACATGAATAAGCTAACTTATTTTTTTGACTATGACCTATGGTACAATTAGATCAATATAGAATTACGATCTTTTTCGTATGAGTCACTATATCAAATATCATAGTAGCCAATTCAATGTATCATCTTACCAAATATTACGTTCTCACACAACTAATAACTTCAACAGCATCGACATTAACTGTGTAGATCTTTCCTGGGTAATGATGCTTTATGCTATATGTCAGTGATCCTTACGTTGGGCACTATTAGCTTACCGAGGATACAATTTATCTAAATGGCACTTTGTTAAACTTATTATTGTTAACCTATCTATAATTAAAACTTAGGGTATATTTAGATAGATATGTAAGTACGATAATACAATATATATTAGCTACCTTACCACGTATGATAACTGCAGAATTAGTACAACTAACCTGCTTAAAATACTTAATCTTGACCCTCTTTTAGTAACAATTCTTTCTACATGCTAGTGATTCGTATGCTGGGTGGTACTAGCTGATAGAGGACCATTATAGGTATGATTACCTACTGACACCTCAACTATATTATAAGGAGCATACCTCACCACCGTGATTATTTTACTTGGAGGGAATTAATTAAGTCAGTCTGTATTTCGATAGCTGCATTCATTTGCAAGATTATAGTAATTATCTGTACTATACTTAACACACTTCCCGATATTAATCATAACATATGATCAAACAGCAGCCTATGACTACAATCTGAGCAAGAAAATAATTTGCCAATCGCTATTGGATTCTACACAATTGAGCACAATAACAATAGGATCCATATTAAATATTTTACCAGCTTTGATAATAAGTATTTAAGCTCCTCTGTTTGCACCTAACGCCTATAGGTTACTTAAGTGTCGCATTTATTATGTGACATTTTCTGATATATATTGTTACTTAATTGAGCATCACAATAACAGAATCTACAACACAAATTTACAAGTTCTGTACGAATGCTAATTAGTTCTACTGTTTGCACTTAACATCTCGTCCACTGACAACTCTTTTACACCGAAATAATTCATAATACATACAATACATTTTTCATACTAGACCTTGGGCTCTTTATGAATATATCTGACTAATCTAGCATACCAGTTTATTCTGGTTGGACCACATCTCAGACCATTACTTGATAATATCTAATAGTTCACTATTGTTTTTAAAGTGCACCCATTTTTTTAATATAAATATCTATTAAAGTTTAATGTTTTAATTTGTTATTCCTTATACTATACACCACGCTAGACTCACGATTATTACTGTGGGTTAGAGTGCTACACAAGTGTACACTTTTTTGCAACCGCTTTGGGTTGTATCTGTAAATACTTATCCATGTACACAGCACCTAAGGGCTACTATTATTGTGAATAAGGCCAATCTTATACTATTACCAGCCCACCCAATAATAATTTCATTAGTGCTATCACACTTTCTTTCTCTTTTTTTGAAAAATGAGGGAGCTATAGGACATGAGGACTGTCCCTCCCCTACAGATGGGATCTATATGACATGGGGTCTGTCCCTTCCATGTGGGTGATACATTGACACAGACAGGAGGGAGCTATAGGACATGGGATCTGTAACTCCCCTGCAGGTGACACAGTAACACAGACAGGATAGAGCTATGGGACATGGGTTCTGTTTCTCCTTTGCAGGTGACACAGTGACACAGACAGGAGGGAGCTATGGGACATGGAGTCTGTCCCTCTCCCGCAGGTGACATAGAAAGGAGAGAGCTATGGGACATGGGTTTTGTCTCTCTCCTGAAGGTGACACAATGACACAGAAAAGAAGGTGCTATGGGACATGGGGTCTGTCCCTTCCCTGCAAGTGACACAGACAAGAGGGAGCTATAGGACATGGGGTCTGTCCCTTCCCGGCATGTGACACAGTGACACAGACAGGAGGGAGCTATAGAACATGGGGTCTGTCCCTCCCCTGCAGGTGACACAATGACACAGACAGGAGGGAGCTATAGGACATGGGGTCTGTAACTCCCCTGCAGGTGACACAGTGAAATAGACAGAATGGAGCTATGGGACATGCAGTCTGGCTCTCCTCTGCAGGTGACACAATGACACAGAAAGGAGGGAGCAATAGGACATAAGGTCTGTCTCTCCCCTGCAGATGACACAGTGACACAGACAGGAGGGAGTTGTAGGACATGTGGTCTGTCCCTCCCCTGCAGGTGACACAATGACACAGAAAGGTGGGAGCTATAGGACATGGGTTCTGTCTCTCCCCTGCAGGTGACACAGTGACACAGACATGAGGGAGCTATAGGACATGGGGTCTGTCCCTCCCCTACAGATGGGAGCTATATGACATGGGGTCTGTCCCTTCCATGCGGGTGATACAGTGACACAGACAGGAGGGAGCTATAGTACATGGGGTCTGTCCCTCCCCTGCAGGTGACACAGTGAAACAGACAGGATGGAGCTATGGGACATGCAGTCTGTCTCTCCTCTGCAGGTGACATAGACAGGAGGGAGCTATGGGACATGGGATCTGTCCCTTCCCTGCAGGTGACACAGTGACACAGACAGGAAGGAGCTATAGGACATGGGGTCTGTCCCTCCCCTGCAGGTGACACAGGCAGGAAGGTATAATGGGACATGGGGTCTATCCTTCCCTGCAGGGTGACACAGTCAGGAAGGAGCTATGGGACATGGGGTCTGTCCCTTTCCTGCAGGGTGACATAGTGGCACAGATAGGAGGGAACTATTGGACCCTGGGTCTGTCTCTCCCCTGTAGGTGACACATCAGTGACACAGACAGGAGGAAGCTATAGGACATGGGGTCTGTCCCTCCCCTGCAGGTGACACAGACAGAAGGGAGCTACAGGACATGGGTTATGTCCCTTCCCTGCAGGTGACACAGTGACATAGACAGGAGGGAGCTATGGGACCCGGGGTCTGTCTCTCCCCTGCAGGTGACACAGTGACACAGACAGGATGGAGATATGGGACTTGGGGTCTGTCTCTCCCCTGCAGATGACACAGACAGGAGGGAGATATAGGACATGGGGTCTGTCCCTTCACTTCATGTGACACAGTAATGAGGGAGCTATAGGACATGGGGTCTGTCCCTCCCCTGCAGTTGACACAGACAGGAGTATAGGACATGGTGTCTGTTCCTTCCCTGCATGTGACACAGTAAGGAGGGAGCTATAGGACATGGGGTCTGTCCCTCCCCTGCATGTAACACAATGGCACGGACAGGAGGGAGCTATAGGATATGGGGTCTGTCCCTCCCCTGCAGAAGACACAATGACACAGACAGGAGGGGGCTATAGGACATGGGGTCGGTCCCTTCCCTGTAGGTGACGCAGTGACACAGACAGGAGGGAGCTATGGGACCCAGGGTAATTCTCTCCCCTGCAGGTGACACAGTGACACAGACAGGAAGGGCTATAGGACATGGGGTCTGTCCCTCCCCTGCAGGTGACACACTAAGGAGGGAGCTATAGGACATGGGGTATGTCCCTGCCCTGCAGGTGACACAGTGACACAGACAGGAGGGAGCTATGTGACCTGGGGTCTGTCTCTACCCTGCAGGTGACACAGACAGGATAAAGATATGGGACTTAGGGTCTGTCTCTCCCCTGCAGGTGACACAGACAGGAGGAAGATATAGGACATGGGGTCTGTATCTTCCCTGCATGTTACACAGTAAGGAGGGAGCTATAGGACATGGGATCTGTCCCTCCTCTGCAGGTGACACAGTGACACAGACAGGAGGGAGCTATAGGACATGGGGTCTGTCCCTCCCCTGCAGATGACACAGTAACACAGACAGGAGGGAGCTATAGGACATGGTGTCTGTCCCTCCCCTGCAGGTGACACAGTGACACAGACAGAAGGGAGCTACAGGACATGGGTTATGTCCCTTCCCTGCAGGTGACACAGTGACACAGACAGGAGGGAGCTATGGGACCCGGGGTCTGTCTCTCCCCTGCAGGTGACACAGTGACACAGACAGGATGGAGATATGGGACTTGGGGTCTGTCTCTCCCCTGCAGATGACACAGACAGGAGGGAGATATAGGACATGGGGTCTGTCCCTTCACTTCATGTGACACAGTATGGAGGGAGCTATAGGACATGGGGTCTGTCCCTCCCCTGCAGTTGACACAGACAGGAGTATAGGACATGGTGTCTGTTCCTTCCCTGCATGTGACACAGTAAGGAGGGAGCTATAGAACATGGGGTCTGTCCCTCCCCTGCAGGTAACACAATGGCACGGACAGGAAGGGTCTATAGGACATGGGGTCTGTCCCACCCCTACAGACAGGAGCGAGCTATGGGATCTGGGGTCTGTCTCTCCCCTGCAGGTGACACAGTGACACAGACAGAAAGGGGCTATAGGGAATGGGGTCTGTCCCTCCCCTGCAGGCTGACACAGTGACACACACAAGATGGAGATATGGGACTTGGGGTCTGCCTCTCCCCTGCAGGTGACACAATGACACAGACAGGAGGGAGCTATAGGAGATGGGGTCTGCCCCTTCCCTGCAGTTGACACAGACAGAAGTGAAATATAGGACATGGGGTCTGTCCCTTCCCTGCATGTGACGCAGTAAGGAGGGAGCTATAGGACATGGGGCCTGTCCCTCCCCTGCAGGTAACACAATGGCACGGACAAGAGGGAGCTATAGGACATGGGGTCTGTCCCTCCCCTGCAGAAGACACAATTACACAGACAGGAGGGAGCTATAGGACATGGGGTCTGTCCCTTCCCTGCAGGTGACACAGTGACACAGACAGGAGGGAGCTATGGGACCCGGGGTAATTCTCTCCCCTGCAGGTGACACAGTGACACAGACAGGAAGGACTATAGGACATGGGGTCTGTCCCTCCCCTGCAGGCTGACACAGTGACACACACAAGATGGAGATATGGGACTTGGGGTCTGTCTCTCCCCTGCAGGTGACACAGTCAGTGACACAGACAGGAGGGAGCTATAGGACAACATGGAGTCTGTCCCTTCCCTGCATGTGACACAGACAGGAGGTTTGTCTCTCCCTGGCATGGTGGCAAAGGGACACAAACAAGAGGGAGCTATGGGTTATTCGGTCTGTCCTTCCCATAAAGGTTGACACTAACATAGACAGGAGGGAGCTAATGGCTATTGGAGTATATGATGAGGGTCTCTAGATAGTGGCAGATACACAGTTTTCATTGTTTCTGTTTGGCGTTGTGACTCTTGTGACCTGTATAACTGGGAGACAAATGAAATAACTTGCTCAGATTTGCTACAATCAGCTGTTGACTAACTCAAGAATGTGACTAACTGACACAGTCTCGCTGAGGTCATAATCTGCAAAACATGACACGTCACAAGGTCCACGTTGTAAAGTTAGCTAAAGTCCAGGAGTCTTCCCAAAGCTGCTATAAATAGTGTCACACTGCAGTGTGATTGTCACAGTCAGACGGCACAGGACTCAGGTAAGATGCAGCACAAAGCAACGGTGACAAACAGGGATTATGTTAGGATGACAGTCACAGTGCAGTCTAATGACTTCTGGCTACAACAAATGTCAGCAAGAACCTTATGAGACTGCTACAGGCTGTAAGGAGATCACATGGTACATTTAGGTTATCATATGGTACATTTATATTATCACATGGTACATGTAAGATGATCACATGGCACATTTAGATTGTCACATGGTACATTTTACATGATCACATGATACATTTAGATGATCACATGGTACATTTAGATGATCACATAGTACATTTAGATTATTACATGGTACATTTAGATGATCACATGGTACATTTAGATTATCACATGGTATATTTAAATTATCACATGGTACATTTATATTATTACTTGGTACATTTAGATGATCACATGGTACATTTATATTATCACATGGTACATTTTTGTTTAATTTTTTTTTTTTTTAATAATTTTTTTTATTAATAATGATCATACAAAACCATACAGTAACACAGTTTTCTTTTGACATATTTGTGAGCGCAATTACACGCGATTTTTCATAGGACAAATAACATTAAAAGCAAATCGGTTGGCCCTATATAGGGGTCAAACTTGCCCAGTAATCATACTTCAGCTGTGTTTTTCCTTTGTTTAATTGTTTAATTTTTATTTATTTATATCCCTCAATGGGTACCAAAAAAGCAAATCACATTGGAGTAGACCATGCATCAAACAATTAGCGTAAAGTGTTGTAAATTAATAATTATATAATATAATATAATAAACACTTTTCAATACACAAACCTATATATAATTATTTCCAACATAATACAAATTATGCTTTGATCAGCTTTTGCTTTCAAATTCCAATTATAACATATATGTCCCATATTTGGAATTTTTATAAGTTACAAATACCGGAACAAATACAAAAATATACCTACACACAAAAAAGAAGAAAAAAACAACAACAAAAAAACAACATAATAATTTCCCTCCCCTCCTACCTCTCCCCCCCCCCCCATCACGCCTCTATCTATAGCTCTCATTCTTCAAATTTATATTAACTAGAGTCTCCGTATTTCTAAATGGATATACAAGTTGCTTTTGTGAATATTCAGGAAGTGATCGTATGAATATTAACCATTTTCTGAAAAAATTCTGTACTTCAGTTTCATTATATCGGGAGGTATCATATTGTTCTATGAATATTTGTTTAATAATATAATTTTTCCACTCTTCAAATTTAATTTTTTGTTTATTTTTCCAGTTACTAAGTATTATATTTCTAATCGATAGAATAGCTGCATTTACAAACCTCCATTCCTTCCCTACTTCTTCATTCCGATCCAAATCTAGCTTAATATCTCTATTAATCCACTTCTTCAACCAAAATTCAAGTTTGTACCAAAACTGTCTAATAATTGGGCAGGACCATATAAGATATATTAGATCTGCTGCCGGGAATCTGCATTTTGGACATTCAGTAAATTGTACATTTCCCCAAGCTGCCCCTCTTTTTGGAGTATAATATGTTCTATACAGAAGTTTAAGATGTATTTCCCTCCATCTTGTGGAGAGGGTTACTTTTTCAATTCTACTCAGAAATTCTCTAATAGTTTCTATTCTTCTTTCCTTAGTTGAGATATCAGCAGACCATTTTTCTAGCAGAAGATCTAGATTATATCTGCCTTCCTGATTTATAATAAGTCTATACCACGGGGATATAGAAGAAATCCCTGCATTGGCTAATTTTATTAAGGGATTAACTATTTCCCATCCCCAATCAAAACCATTTCTTTTAATCACATGGTACATTTTAATTATCACATGGTACATTTATATTATTACTTTGTACATTTGGATGATCACATAGTACATTTATATTATCACATGGTACATTTATATTATTACTTTGTACATTTAGATTATCACTTGGTACATTAAGATAATCAGATGGTACATTTAGATTATCACATGATACATTTAGATACAATTTTTTCATTTAGATGATCACATAGTACATTTAGATGATCACATGGTACATATATATTATTACTTGGTACGTTAAGATAATCAGATGGTACATTTAGATTATCACATGATACATTTAGATACTAATTTTTATATTTAGATCATCACATGGTACATTTATATTATTACTTCGTACATTAAGATATTCAGGTAGATGGAAAGAGGGACATAAATGACCTCCAAATATTATCACATGATACATTTAGATACACATTTTTACATTTAGATGATCACATGGTACATTTAGGTGATCACATGGTACACTTAGATAATCACATGGTACATTTAGATGATCACATGGTACAATTAGATGATCACATGGTACATTTGGATGATCTTCATGGTACATTGCGTTAATCACATGGAATAGTAAGATAATCACATGGTACAATTAGATGATCACATGGTACATTTGGATGATCTTCATGGTACAGTTAGATGAACATATAGTACATTTACATGATCACATGCTACATTTACATGATCAAGTGGTACTATTAGATAATCACATGGTACAGTTAGATGATCATATGGTACATTTAAATGATCACACTTTAGTCCCACATTGAGGCCGCACCTATACTGTTTGAGCAACATCCCAGAGGGCAGTAGGCTTCATTTGTGTTTAAACCAATGCTAAGCACAACCCCCTCCAAAAACACACTTTTATATAAGGTAGGGTTAATCCAGTACCTACCCTATTATATTGATTATGAGATTATGATGAGACTGCCGTTGTGGTGCCTTTGTACTCTCTTTTGTGGCAGTAAGAGGTTGTTACTCCATGTCATGAAGTTACTTTTCTTCCATACAGAGACTGACAGTTCTAAAGACTCACCACAATGAAGATCATAGCTCTTGTATTGATTGTCTGCGCCATCACAGGTGAGTAAGATAAACACCAGCAGTGTGAGGGTTAAGGCAACAGTAGTAGAGAAATAGGTTACAGGGAAGGCCTCACCATGATTAAACAATGTCACAAGAACTATAAATGTAATATTGAGACAGTTTATATAAGTCTAACTATATTATTGTAGTGAATTTAGAGTTTGGCTTAAAGGGATGTGAACCCCAAAATTTTTCTTTCATGATTTAGGTAAAGCAAACAATTTTTAAACGACTTTCCAATTTACTTCAAGAATCAAATTTACTTTGTCCTCTTTGTATCCTTTGTTGAAAAGCAGCAATGCACTACTGGGAGCTAGCTGAACACATCAGATAAGCCCAGAGGCATATATGTGCAGCCACCAATCCACAGCTAGCTTCTAGTAGTGCTTTGCTGCTCCTGAGCCTATCTATCAATGCTTTGAAACAAAGGATAGCAAGAGAACAATGCAAATTAGATAATAAAAACCCATTGTAAAGTTGTTTACAATTTAATTCTGTATCTGAATCATGAAAGAAAATTTTTGAGTTTCATATCCCTTTAAGGCTATTTCTAGGGTTGGGTTAGGATTCGGTATAGGCTTAGAATTAGGTATAGATATAGGGTAAGGGATATAGCTCTATGCTCAGGACCAGGGCTACAGATACTATAGTTTTAAGGCTGGAGTTAGGATTGGAGTTTAGGTTTGGATTCATTTTATAGTTTGGGTTTGAGGTTGGCTTAGGATTATGCTTAGGTCTAGGTGAATGTTTGGTTTATCTTTAGAGTTGGTGATACTGTGTGACAGAGCAAGCTTAAAGGTGTTGCTTCTTAATAGGTTGCATCGTTCTCTTGAACACATTATGTATGCAGTAATATAGAGCCTATAGAATATTGTAACATCTAAGATCTCACAGCTGTGATATTTCATTATTTGTAGTAATAAATCAGTGGAATATAGTCAGGGCAAAATGGAATTAAGGACATAAATGACCACCAATTCAGTAGTATTATTTGCTGTGACAATGTCGTCAATATGTTGTGATCCTTCTTATAGCAGGCAAATGGTCTGGGTGTCTTAAGGTAACAATGAATCTTCTTTTATCAGGCTGTCAGGCTGATGTCAGTGCTGACCAGGTGGCAACTGCTTTCTGGAATTACTTTACTCAACTGACCAATGATGCCAAGGATACAGTGGAGCAGATCCAGCAGTCTGATATCAGTAATAAACTCAAGTGAGTACAAAGAAGAGGGAGCATATTGGGCATGTAGTGAGTTTTTACTTATCATATTAATATGTAACTGTCAGTGTAACTCATCTCTCTAGCTCTAATGAGGTGTTAGTAACCTAGCTTTCTCTGTGAGGTGTGACTGATGTATCACCCGGTGAAATGTAATGTTCCTCTGCATGTCTGAGTGACGTGTAACTTGTCTCTCTTACTCCCAGTGATGTACAACTTATCTTTCTTTGGGCCTGATAGTTAAAACCTTGCTGCTCAGTGATGTGTAGCTTCTCTATGTCTCAGTGATGTGCAACTTGTCTAAGTCTCAGTGATGTACAACTTCTCTGTGTCTAAGTAATGTGCAACTCATCTATATCTCAGTAATGTGCAACTTGTCTATTTCTTAGTGTCTCAATGATATATGAGTATTAACTGCTTTATTTTGTATATAGTGCACTGATTCAGGAGAACTTGCAATCTGTAAACCTCTATGCCGGTGATCTACAGCAACAGCTCCTTCCCTTTGCCCAGCAACTTCAAAGTAAGTTGACACAGGACTCTGAGAAATTGCGAGAGGAGATCCGCCAGGAGCTGGAGGAACTGAGGTTGAAGCTTTCACCTTATGCAGATGAAGTGCACAAGCAGTTGAGCAGGAATGTGGAGGAGATGCAACTCAAGTTGACTCCCTATGCTGAAGAACTTCGTAGTCAGCTGGAGAAGAACACTCAGAAAGTTGGTCAGCACCTAAAAGATGTCACAAAGGATCTAAACACTAAAATCCGTGAAAGCGCTGGCAATGTGCAGACATCACTGAGACCTTATTCACAGGAACTTCAGGACAGGATAGAGGCTAGTGTGAAATACCTAGAGCAGAACGTGGAGCCCTACACCCAGGAGATCAAGGAAAAGATTGATCAGCAGGTACAGGAAATGCACCGCAGTCTGACCCCTTATGCTGAGGATGTGCAAGAGAAGCTTGGCAAGCAGATTGATAACATGGCCTTTCAAATGAAGAAGAGTGTCAATGATATGAAGAGCAAGATCAGCGAGAACACTGAGCAGCTGAAGAGCCAGCTGAGCCCCTATGCAGAGGAGCTGAGGGAGAAATTGCAAGGAAACATAAAGGATGCCAGGCACAATCTGGAGCCCTACCTGACCGATCTGAGCCAACGCATGGAGCAAACACTCTCAGATTACAAGAACACAGTAGCGCCCTATGGAGAGAACCTGAACAAGGCTGTGGTGCAGAGGCTGGAGGAGATGAGACAAAAACTGGGACAGTACACTGTGGGGGTACAAGACCAGCTGGAGTTCCTGGAGAAGGACGTGCAGGAAAAAATCAGCACCTTCATCAACCAGGGTGTCCCCTCTGAAATGTGAAGCTCCCTCATCCTAATGTGTCATCACAATCAAATGGGTCATTCCATTGTACCCTGACCTGTAGTCCTTGTGCACATCACATCTCACACAACCCTGGCCTGTCACTTACTGTAGCCTCACCATCTTATTCTACTTAACCCTGACTTTTGTCACTTACTATACATCTCATCTCACACGACTCTGACATGTGACTTAATCTATACATTATATCCAACTGTAAGAAATACTGAGGTTAAACATAATACCTAGTAATTATTACTCTAGCAACAAACTGCTGAAGTGTCTCTCAAAACAAAAAACTGCTTGTGAATGTGGCACAGAGAGCACAACTCCTGAGGTTTGTTACACAGCCATGAGGAAGTACTGGTCAACATCATGTGATGTCACATTCTCTGCTAAAGTCATACGCTTTAGCCTGTTCATATCATCTGGTTATGGAGAAGAAAAGCAGAATCTAAACATTATGTTATTTTGCTATTACTTAATTAATGTTAGCTAATTACTATTTCTGCTATTTTGGCTCTTGTCAGCCCACTTGGTACTATGCTGTTTGCCCATATGGATGTGAAAAGTTTCTCTTTTATGCTCTTCAATAAAATGCAACTCAGCAATGCACTTGGTGTCCTCTTTACATAAGTGTTATTATTATCTTGTTTTCTCTCAAACTGATTCAGAAAGCAGATTTAGTAAATACATATATTTATAGAATTGCTTCTTATTCTCAGCAGAACATTGAAAACTACTGAAGCACAGAAAACATGTGCCCTAATATTTATTTGCTCTTATAACCATAATCTGACCCATACTTCTTCATAATGATCCATATAACCCTTCCTATAACTCCTCCTATTGCACCATATAACCTTCCCCATAACTCCTCCTACTGTACCATATAACCCTCCATATAACTCCTCCTATTGCACCATATAACCCTCCCTATATCTCCTATTGCACCATATAACCCTTCCCCATAACTCCTCCTATTGCACCATATAATCTTCACCATAACTCCTCCTATTGCACCCTTATAACTCCTCCTATTGCGAATATAATCCTCTCTATAACTCCTCCTATTGCATTATATAACCCTCTTATAACTCCTCATATTGCACCATATAACCTTCCCTATAACTGCTCTTATTGCACTGTGACGGACCACCTGGTACCCCGACTAGGTACATCCATCAGAACAATTCCCTTGTCCTTTATCCAGACAACTAGCTCCTGGTATCCCCCTTTGACAGCAGTCTAAAGTTAGGGAGGTGAACAAAACTGATGCAACACTCAGGTTTCTGATGCAAAATTAACTCTTTATTAAGCAACACACATATTTATCCACCCTGACATTCCAGAGACACAGAGCTTCAGGATACAGAGGGAATTGGTTAAACAGTAAAACATACATATCAACAACACATCACACCTATTAACAATTGTCTATTCACAGGTAAAAACAGTTTAACATATCAACTTAATTAACTGGGGGGAAGTTTACTCAGACAATCTGATTTTGGGCAGTCTCGTTAACATAATCACACAGGAACACACTTAACACTAATCAGGTTACCCAAACAGACTCCTGAGACACAATCAGATCTGAAGCGTAAATAAAACATCTCTCATTAGAAAACATTAAAAACGGCTCTTATTAAATATTAAGTCCTTTATGCCCACTTGGTTTATAGAGTCACAATTGCTCCCACTATGGGCACTCACACCCTGTACCCATCCTGTATCTATAAATAAAGGGTGATGTAGACATAAGACAAAGTTATGAAAGTACATGGGGTGTCCGGCACATAAAATTCCACATTTCTATGCAGTCTCTGGGTATCCTTCAGCCGATGTACCCTCTGTCCAAAGAGTGTTCTGTAACAGGCCCCAATATCATGGTGACTCCCATCACATGCACCATATAACCCTCCCCATAACTCCTCCTAATGCTCCTTATAACCCTTCCTATAACTCCTCCTACTGCATCATATATCCCTCCCTATAACTCCACCTATTGCGCTATAAAACCCTTCCTATAACTCCTCCTATTGCACCATATAACCCTCCCCATAACTCCTCCTAATGCTCCATATAACCCTTCCTATAACTCCTCCTACTGCATCATATATCCCTCCCTATAACTCCTCCTATTGCGCTATAAAACCCTTCCTATAACTCCTCCTATTGCACCATATAACCCTCCCCATAACTCCTCCTAATGCTCCTTATAACCCTTCCTATAACTCCTCCTACTGCATCATATATCCCTCCCTATAACTCCTCCTATTGTGCTATAAAACCCTTCCTATAACTCCTCCTATTGCACCATATAACCCTCCCCATAACTCCTCCTAATGCTCCATATAACCCTTCCTATAACTCCTCCTACTGCATCATATATCCCTCCCTATAACTCCTCCTATTGCGCTATATAACCCTTCCTATAACTCCTCCTATTGCACCATATAACTCTTCCTCTAACTCCTCCTACCACATCATATATCACTCCCTATAACTCCTCCTATTGTGCTATATAACCCTCCCCATAACTCCTCCTATTGCACCATATAACCCTCCCTATAACTTCTCCTATTGCACCATATAACCTTTGATAATCTACAAAAGGTTATACAGACTGTGCAAAGGTTAGGGTATATATGCTTTAAGATTTAAGGGGATATTTCTCCTAAATCCCCAGGGGAAAGGACAACAGAGAACAATTAAAATCTAAAGCGCCAGTACAGGCAAAATATACCCAAGAAAAAGAGAGCATGCAATTTAGTGTTTATATAAAAAATAATTTATTCTTCAACAAATGTCACAAAAAGAACCTAAAAATAAAAATATGTATAACATGAGATGAAAATCTCCTAGGTATAAATTAAACCTTATGCAAGAATTCAGACAATAAAATATGTGATTGGCCAATCTCTATTAAAATGTGAGTAATCTATAAAAGCATTTACACAAGGAAAATTACACATATATTGTAGGTTACTAATGTAAGCAACTAGAACTGTATGTATCAGAATATCAAGCAATTTGTAACACAATATCTATCATCAAATTATCTACTGATAATCTAAGAGTATGTGCGCTAAGTGCATAAACCAAATAGCTTCCGTTAAATATGGCTAAGTCAGCATATCAGTAAAATGTCCACAAAGGTGCAGATGAATATGAGTGATTTACTGGTATCCGTGATTCCTTTAGTGTAGCACAGTGTTTTTTAGTGCTCTAATGGATCCACTAGAAACTACAGGTACCTGTTTAAGTGATCCTTTTAAGTTCAGCTCTTAGAATGGAATGAGCTGTCTTCTTTGTCCGATGTCACCTTTTAGAAGAAAATGCCTCCAAAATAAGACAAGCAGTGTAACTGTTTTTGCTGATCTTGAAGCCGCGCTGTAAACCCCAGCTACAAACACTTCTGTCTCTTGCTCAGTTCTCGCCTATACCGGTTAGGGCGCTGATTAGCTTAGTATTATGGGAGTGTCTGGTTTGAGCTGTGGGGTGCCGGCTCTACAGCTGATCCTTTCTTTTCTTCCTCTTGATGCACACTAGGAGATCCGCAACGCGTTTCCGCTGAAATTACTTCAGCCTTTGTCAAGCTTGATCTCCTTTGAATCCTATGGCTTTAAATAGCCCTCCTTCCATTTCAATTGGTTAGGAATTTCAGCCAATGTGTGTCTAATTGGCTTCAGCCAATATGTGTCTAATTGGCTCAGAAATGTTTGTTAAACATTTATAAACATTATATTTCTTGAATTTATGTATATTCAGATATTGTATATTTGGTAAGTTCTAATAATTAGTCATAAACATGTATTTCTCTGAGATTTAAAATTGAATGATTGTATAAGATTATGAGAGATATTTTCAACAAACGTTGATAAAAGAACTAAGATGAAAAAAAAAAAAAAACTTAATTTTGTTAAACTAAACATTTAAGATATTGAGGTTGGAATTAGTCATAAACAAGTATCTCTCTGAAAACTAAAATTTGATTAATTATATAAGATTGTAAGAGATATTTTCAACAAACGTTGATACAAGATCTAAGATGATAAAAAAAAAAAAAAAAAAGTTTATTTTTGAAAAACTAGTCTCAATTGTAGAGATATTTAGGTTGGAATTCAGAGATGTCCTTGGTAAGGACTAAATGCTACACAATGGTCTAAATTTGTGGAAAAAAGGTGGTGAAAACAATATATATATGATAAAATTTGAAAAAAAGTTTTTTAAAAAGGATTGGGATAATTTCACTAATGTAATACAGTTTATACTGATTTGTATATAACTTTTCTCTAGAATTTCCAGCTTCTATTTTTATAGAAGGTACTACATTTTGATATAATTTTAAATATATTTTGATTTTATTTAGGTTTTTAAGAAGCAGTTCAGGTTAAAATCTAAGTTTAACCCTTTAGGCTTTAGGGTTTGTAATTCAAATATCCATTTGGCTTCTTTTTGCAGGAGTGCATCGGATAAATTACCACCCCTCTTTTTTTCTTTTAATTTAGTTATCGCTGTGAAGTTAAAATATTTCAAATTGTTATTGCAACACATCCTAAAATGTTTCGCGATAGGTAGATCTTTATTGCGTTCCTTTTCCGAATTTTCTATGGAGTTTAGGTGTTCCCTAATTCTTTCCCTTAGTGTTCTCTCTGTCTCTCCTACATACTGTTTTTCACATTTTTTGCATGTAATAAGATAGATAACGTTCGTGTCCATACACCTGATGGTTTCCTTAATTTTATAATCTTTCTTTGTTATGTTTGATTTAAAGCTTTTTGTTTTAATTGAATGTTTACATGCTTTGCATGATATGCATGGGTAAAATCCTTGTAGTTTTTCTCCTAAGATCCCTCTTATAGTATTGTTATTTTTATGTTTAAAAGTTGGTGCAAGTTTGCTTTTTAGATTATTTGCTTTTTTATAAACAAATTTTGGTTTATCTGGAAGTTTTTCTCCTAAATGAGGATCAGTTTTAAGAATTTTCCAATGGTTTTTTATTATTTTTTTCTACTTTGATCCTATCTTCACTATACTCTGTTATAAAGGGTAGGGAAATTTTTCTTCGTTATTTATTGAAGTAGTTGTCTTTGGTTTGTATTGTAAAATCTCTTTTCTATCTAGATTCACAATTTTTTGTCTTTCTGTTTCTATGGTCTCTTCTAAGTATCCTCTTTCTAAAAATTTATTTTTTAGTATTTTTGACTGTATTTCAAAGTCTTCTTTCTCTTTGCAATTTCTTTTTAGTCTTAGGAATTGACTCTTAGGTATGTTTGCTTTCCACCTTTTTAAGTGACAGCTACTTTCATGGATGAAATTGTTAGCGTCTACTTCCTTAAAGTATGTTCTGGTTGATATTTTTTCATCAATAATGTTGATTTCAAGGTCTAAATAATGAACTATATTAGCGCTGATATCAGCAGTGAACTTCAGATTTAGATTGTTAGTATTCATGTTTTCTAAACAGATTGTTAGTTCCTCTCTAGTTCCACTCCATATGAGAAACAGATCGTCTATATATCTCTTATAGACAATGATGTTTTACCTATATGGGCTGAGGCTGAGAAATTGTTTTTCCCAGACTCCCATGAACAGATTTGCGTAGCTAGGGGCAAATTTGGTGCCCATAGCTGTGCCGCAAATCTGTTCATAGTAATTGTCTTCGTATAAGAAAAAATTATGGGTAAGAATATACCTTATACTATCTATTAAGAAGTCTCTTTGTTCTTTCTTAATATCTTTATCATCTTTAAGAAAATTTTCTATGGCATGTATCCCATCGTCATGTTTAATAGATGTATATAAGGACTGTACATCGCATATGACCAGTAGGTAATCTTTTTTCCATTTGAACTCATCAAGTAGTAATAGTAAATTGGTAGAGTCTCTTAGATAAGAATTGAGCTTTGTCACATATTTTTGTAAGTATTTGTCTATGTAAGCCGATAGATTAGCTGTTAGTGAATCTATCCCCGTTATAATCGGTCTCCCTGGAGGTTTAGTTAGTGATTTGTGAATTTTCGGGAGGGCATAGAGAACAGGCATAATAGGAAATCTGGGGAATAGATAATCATATTCTTTATCATTAATGATCCCTTTATCACTAGCTTTATCTAGGTGGTGTTTCAAAAATACTTTATATATCATCGTAGGATTACATCTTAATTGCTTGTATGTATTGGTGTCGTTTATTAGATCATCAATCATATTTCTATACGCTTCTCTGTCTAAGATAACAATCCCTCCTCCCTTGTCCGCCGGTTTTATAGTTATCTCTTTATTTTCTTCTAATTCTTTGATTAGCTTTTTTTGTTTGAGTGTAATATTATGTTTAATTTTCGTATTTTGCTTAATCTTACTGATGTCTTCAAGAACCAATTTTTCAAAGGTTTCAATAAATAATCCTTTTTCTTGTTTAGGGTAGAAGTTGGATTTATTTTTTAGACCTGAATGAATATATTCAGTATTGTTTAAGACTTCTTGTTCATTTATAGACATTTTTGTGTTAAAATTCCTTTCCAGAGGGGTTTTAAGGAAGTATTTCTTAAGTGTAAGATTTCTAATAAATTTACTTGCATCAATATAAGTGTCAAATTTGTTTAATGTTCTGGTTGGGGCAAATGAAAACCCTTTGTTTAATATTTCTATATGTTTGTTTTCAAGTTTAATTTTACTCAAATTAAAAATTCCATTAGTCTTTATCTCTTCCTTTTGACCCTCTGTGTGTTCCTGTATGGTTCTTCTACTCTTTCTCTGTAACCCTCCTCCTCTCTTTCCTCGTCGTCTGAGTAATTTCTTTTTCTTCTTGTTCCCTGGTGTTGTGGGCCTACCTCTAAAAAATGTTCAGTGTGTTCTTTACTGTTATCTCCTGTTTTATTTTGTTTTCTTGTTTCTGTGTTTCTATCTAATGTATCAAATCTATTAGATGTGGGAATTCTCCATTCATCTTTATTGGGTCTATTTTCTGTGTTATCAATTCTTTCATCATGTGTTTTATAATTCCCATTTTTATTATGGTAGTATGTGTTTTTCTTAGGTGTATTTCTTTTTGGCTGTTCATAATCCCTTCTGAAATAATTACACTCATAATCTCTTCTCTGATACCTATTGAAACTGTTATAGTTATTTTTGTTTTTGTGTCTCTGATGGTAATTAACCGTTTGCCATTCTGGTCTTAATTGTGGGCCATTATAATGTATCTGGTTATAATTTAAAAACTGGTTTTCTTGTCTGTAATCATTATAGTAAAAGTCATCCTGTCTGGATGTGTTATAGTTTCTTTTTCTATCTTCCTGGATGTTTTTATAAGGTATTTTTGTATTCATTTCTCTTGAGTTTGTGTCAACTTTTTGAGTGTTAGTTTCTCTCTGAGTTTGTGTGTCTGATTTGTTATGTGTATTTTCTCTTCTCCATTTGTGGCTGATATATTCCTCACTATTCGGTTTTTTCTTATTTGTTTCGTAATCTTCTCTATCTCTTTCAAATTTATTAAGTTTAGTTTTTATGAGTTCATCTTTTGTATCCTTCATTAGTTTTTTAAGAGATTCTTCTCTCCTTTTATATTCCTCTAATCCTTTATATTAGGATAGCTTTAGCTCTAGGTCATTAATCTCATTTCCTAAGGTTATCAATAGTTCTTCCCTGTATTCTTTTATTAGAGTCATTAATTTAGCAGAGGCCTCCTCTAAGATTTCATTCCATTTTGTTTTAAAATCATCTGAGTCTATTTTGAATGAACATTCTTTTTTAATATAATAGAAAGAGGAAACAATGATATTGGTAAAGATAAAAAAAACTGACAAAACTGATAAAATTGAGAAAACAGATATTTTTGATCTGAGGTCATCAATTTATGACAATATTCATAATATCTTTGAAAAAGAAAAACATAAAAGTATTCCTAGAGAAAATCTAAATGACAGAGAAAAAATAAAGGAGTACATGAATATTCTAGAGAAAAAGTTAATCCTTGAAATAAGACATAAGACAGAATGCATTTTCATTAATGAATACTTAAGTGCAAAAAGAGTGCCGAGAGGTTTACGTATTAAAAAAGAATGTTCATTCAAAATAGACTCAGATGATTTTAAAACAAAATGGAATGAAATCTTAGAGGAGGCCTCTGCTAAATTAATGACTCTAATAAAAGAATACAGGGAAGAACTATTGATAACCTTAGGAAATGAGATTAATGACCTAGAGCTAAAGCTATCCGAATATAAAGGATTAGAGGAATATAAAAGGAGAGAAGAATCTCTTAAAAAACTAATGAAGGATATAAAAGATGAACTCATAAAAACTAAACTTAATAAATTTGATAGAGATAGAGAAGATTACGAAACAAATAAGAAAAAACCGAATAGTGAGGCATATATCAGCCACAAATGGAGAAGAGAAAATACACATAACAAATCAGACACACAAACTCAGAGAGAAACTAACACTCAAAAAGTTGACACAAACTCAAGAGAAGTGAATACAAAAATACCTTATAAAAACATCCAGGAAGATAGAAAAAGAAACTATAACACATCCAGACAGGATGACTTTTACTATAATGATTACAGACAAGAAAACCAGTATTCAAATTATAACCAGATACATTATAATGGCCCACAATTAAGACCAGAATGGCAAACGGTTAATTACCATCAGAGACACAAAAACAAAAATAACTATAACAGTTTCAATAGGTATCAGAGAAGAGATTATGAGCGTAATTATTTCAGAAGGGATTATGAACAGCCAAAAAGAAATACACCTAAGAAAAACACATACTACCATAATAAAAATGGGAATTATAAAACACATGATGAAAGAATTGATAACACAGAAAATAGACCCAATAAAGATGAATGGAGAATTCCCACATCTAATAGATTTGATACATTAGATAGAAACACAGAAACAAGAAAACAAAATAAAACAGGAGATAACAGTAAAGAACACACTGAACATTTTTTAGAGGTAGGCCCACAACACCAGGGAACAAGAAGAAAAAGAAATCACTCAGACGACGAGGAAAGAGAGGAGGAGGGTTACAGAGAAAGAGTAGAAGAACCATACAGGAACACACAGAGGGTCAAAAGGAAGAGATAAAGACTAATGGAATTTTTAATTTGAGTAAAATTAAACTTGAAAACAAACATATAGAAATATTAAACAAAGGGTTGTCATTTGCCCCAACCAGAACATTAAACAAATTTGACACTTATATTGATGCAAGTAAATTTATTAGAAATCTTACACTTAAGAAATACTTCCTTAAAACCCCTCTGGAAAGGAATTTTAACACAAAAATGTCTATAAATGAACAAGAAGTCTTAAACAATACTGAATATATTCATTCAGGTCTAAAAAATAAATCCAACTTCTACCCTAAACAAGAAAAAGGATTATTTATTGAAACCTTTGAAAAATTGGTTCTTGAAGACATCAGTAAGATTAAGCAAAATACGAAAATTAAACATAATATTACACTCAAACAAAAAAAGCTAATCAAAGAATTAGAAGAAAATAAAGAGATAACTATAAAACCGGCGGACAAGGGAGGAGGGATTGTTATCTTAGACAGAGAAGCGTATAGAAATATGATTGATGATCTAATAAACGACACCAATACATACAAGCAATTAAGATGTAATCCTACGATGATATATAAAGTATTTTTGAAACACCACCTAGATAAAGCTAGTGATAAAGGGATCATTAATGATAAAGAATATGATTATCTACTCCCCAGATTTCCTATTATGCCTGTTCTCTATGCCCTCCCGAAAATTCACAAATCACTAACTAAACCTCCAGGGAGACCGATTATAGCGGGGATAGATTCACTAACAGCTAATCTATCGGCTTACATAGACAAATACTTACAAAAATACGTGACAAAGCTCGATTCTTATCTAAGAGACTCTACCAATTTACTATTACTACTTGATGAGTTCAAATGCAAAAAAGATTACCTACTGGTCACATGCGATGTACAGTCCTTATATACATCTATTAAACATGACGATGGGATACATGCCATAGAAAATTTTCTTAAAGATGATAAAGATATTAAGAAAGAACAAAGAGACTTCTTAATAGATAGTATAAGGTATATTCTTACCCATAATTTTTTCTTATACGAAGACAATTACTATGAACAGATTTGCGGCACAGCTATGGGCACCAAATTTGCCCCTAGCTACGCAAATCTGTTCATGGGAGCCTGGGAAAAACAATTTCTCAGCCTCAGCCCATATAGGGAAAACATCATTGTCTATAAGAGATATATAGACGATCTGTTTCTCATATGGAGTGGAACTAGAGAGGAACTAACAATCTGTTTAGAAAACATGAATACTAACAATCTAAATCTGAAGTTCACTGCTGATATCAGCGCTAATATAGTTCATTATTTAGACCTTGAAATCAACATTATTGACGAAAAAATATCAACCAGAACATACTTTAAGGAAGTAGACGCTAATAATTTCATCCATGAAAGTAGCTGTCACTTAAAAAGGTGGAAAGCAAACATACCTAAGAGTCAATTCCTAAGACTAAAAAGAAATTGCAAAGAGAAAGAAGACTTTGAAATACAGTCAAAAATACTAAAAAATAAATTTTTAGAAAGAGGATACTTAGAAGAGACCATAGAAACAGAAAGACAAAAAATTGTGAATCTAGATAGAAAAGAGATTTTACAATACAAACCAAAGACAACTACTTCAATAAATAACAAAGAAATCTTCCTACCCTTTATAACAGAGTATAGTGAAGATAGGATCAAAGTAGAAAAAATAATAAAAAACCATTGGAAAATTCTTAAATCTGATCCTCATTTAGGAGAAAAACTTCCAGATAAACCAACATTTTTTATAAAAAAGCAAATAATCTAAAAAGCAAACTTGCACCAACTTTTAAACATAAAAATAACAATACTATAAGAGGGATCTTAGGCGAAAAACTACAAGGGTTTTACCCATGCATATCATGCAAAGCATGTAAACATTCAATTAAAACAAAAAGCTTTAAATCAAACATAACAAAGAAAGATTATAAAATTAAGGAAACCATCAGGTGTATGGACACGAACGTTATCTATCTTATTACATGCAAAAAATGTGAAAAACAGTATGTAGGAGAGACAGAGAGAACACTAAGGGAAAGAATTAGGGAACACCTAAACTCCATAGAAAATTCGGAAAAGGAACGCAATAAAGATCTACCTATCGCGAAACATTTTAGGATGTGTTGCAATAACAATTTGAAATATTTTAACTTCACAGCAATAACTAAATTAAAAGAAAAAAAGAGGGGTGGTAATTTATCCGATGCACTCCTGCAAAAAGAAGCCAAATGGATATTTGAATTACAAACCCTAAAGCCTAAAGGGTTAAACTTAGATTTTAACCTGAACTGCTTCTTAAAAACCTAAATAAAATCAAAATATATTTAAAATTATATCAAAATTTAGTACCTTCTATAAAAATAGAAGCTGGAAATTCTAGAGAAAAGTTATATACAAATCAGTATAAACTGTATTACATTAGTGAAATTATCCCAATCCTCTTTTAAAAACTTTTTTTCAAATTTTATCATATATATATTGTTTTCACCACCTTTTTTCCACAAATTTAGACCATTGTGTAGCATTTAGTCCTTACCAAGGACATCTCTGAATTCCAACCTAAATATCTCTACAATTGAGACTAGTTTTTCAAAAATAAACTTTTTTTTTTTTTATCATCTTAGATCTTGTATCAACGTTTGTTGAAAATATCTCTTACAATCTTATATAATTAATCAAATTTTAGTTTTCAGAGAGATACTTGTTTATGACTAATTCCAACCTCAATATCTTAAATGTTAAGTTTAACAAAATTAAGTTTTTTTTTTTTCATCTTAGTTCTTTTATCAACGTTTGTTGAAAATATCTCTCATAATCTTATACAATCATTCAATTTTAAATCTCAGAGAAATACATGTTTATGACTAATTATTAGAACTTACCAAATATACAATATCTGAATATACATAAATTCAAGAAATATAATGTTTATAAATGTTTAACAAACATTTCTGAGCCAATTAGACACATATTGGCTGAAGCCAATTAGACACACATTGGCTGAAATTCCTAACCAATTGAAATGGAAGGAGGGCTATTTAAAGCCATAGGATTCAAAGGAGATCAAGCTTGACAAAGGCTGAAGTAATTTCAGCGGAAACGCGTTGCGGATCTCCTAGTGTGCATCAAGAGGAAGAAAAGAAAGGATCAGCTGTAGAGCCGGGACCCCACAGCTCAAACCAGACACTCCCATAATACTAAGCTAATCAGCGCCCTAACCGGTATAGGCGAGAACTGAGCAAGAGACAGAAGTGTTTGTAGCTGGGGTTTACAGCGCGGCTTCAAGATCAGCAAAAACAGTTACACTGCTTGTCTTATTTTGGAGGCATTTTCTTCTAAAAGGTGACATCGGACAAAGAAGACAGCTCATTCCATTCTAAGAGCTGAACTTAAAAGGATCACTTAAACAGGTACCTGTAGTTTCTAGTGGATCCATTAGAGCACTAAAAAACACTGTGCTACACTAAAGGAATCACGGATACCAGTAAATCACTCATATTCATCTGCACCTTTGTGGACATTTTACTGATATGCTGACTTAGCCATATTAAACGGAAGCTATTTGGTTTATGCACTTAGCGCACATACTCTTAGATTATCAGTAGATAATTTGATGATAGATATTGTGTTACAAATTGCTTGATATTCTGATACATACAGTTCTAGTTGCTTACATTAGTAACCTACAATATATGTGTAATTTTCATTGTGTAAATGCTTTTATAGATTACCATATAACCTTCCCCATAACTCCTCCTATTTCACTATATAACCCTCCCTATAACTCCTCCTATTGCACCATATAACCCTCCCTATAACTTCTCATATTGCACCATATAACTAGGGTGACCATATTGCCGCTTTAAAAAGGTACACATATGAAAATACATATGTCAGGGTTTTTATACAAAACATTTATTTATACAGCCCTGAAAACAGCCCTGACATATGTATTTTTCATATGTGTCCCTTTTTAAAGCGGCAATATGGTCACCCTACATATAACCCTCCCTATATTTCCTCCTATTGCACCATATAACCCTCCCTATATATTGCACTATATAACACTCTCTATAACTTCTCCTATTGCACCATATAACCCTCCCTATAACACCATCTAATGCACTTTATAACCCAGGGGGCAGGTATAACTCAGAGGCCCATGATGCAGCAACATCAGCCAATCACATGGCAGCAACTCAATGCATTTAGGCATATAGATGTGGTGAATACGATTTGCTGAAGTTCAAACCAAGTATCAGAATAGGGAAGAAAGGGGATTTAAGTGACTTTGAATGTGGCATGGTTGTAGATGTCAGATGGGCTGGTCTGAGTACTTCAAAAGCTGCTGATCTACTGGGATTTTTATGTACAAACATCTCTAGGGTTTACAGAGAATAGTCTGAAAAGAGAAAATATCCAGTGAGCGTGAGTTGCGTGGACGACAATGCCTTGCTGATGTCAAAGGTCAGAGGAGAATGGGCAGACTGGTTTGAGTTGATAGAAAGGCAACAGTAACTCAAGGTATGTTACAACCAAGGTATGCAGAATACCATCTCTAAATGCACTACACGTTGAAACCTAAAGCAGATGGGCTACAGCAGCAGAAGACCCCACTGGGTGCCACTCCTGTCAGCTAAGAACAGGAAACTGAGGCTACAATTCGCAAAGGCTCACCAAAATTGGACAATAGAAGATTGGAAAAACGTTGCATGGTCTGATCAGTCTTGATTTCTGTGACGAGACCAATTTCGCCACTGTGCATTGGAGGAACCTGGTTGCCCGCCTGCTGCCTTTAGACTATGGCCCCATGTTGAAACGCTTGATTTTCCCCTACAAAGACACGAAAGCCTGGTCATTCGGTACTTGCCCTATTTGAACAGTGATACCCCAGATAGCTATGCCATGGAGCCCATTTGTATAACGAAAGACTATGTGAATGTGATGTATACTCTCCTCTTGTTCAGTTTTGAGAAACTGTATTTTCTGAGACAGGTTTCCTGGCATCAGCTATTGTTTACTGTAATTAGGTTTAGGTGATACGCTTTCACCTTGTTTAATCACCTCCAGAGTCCAGACTGCTAGGTGCCAGGAAGGAATCCATTGTTTTCTTGTGTTTGATTATTTGGTTACGTAATGTATTTCTTTTGTATCCTGTAAAAGGGCGTCTTTCCTCTATCCATGGAGGTAATTGGATTTCTTCCCAATTATCCCCAGGATAGAGAGGAGAGGTTTACTGGTACCAAGGGGAGCATTTATGCCTGAGTCACTGTTATTGGCTAATGTACTATACTCGTCCCAATCTCCCATCTGGTCCACTAGGGGAGTGTCCACCAGGTGGGAGACCTGCATAAATACCGGGCATGTAGCCCTCAATAAAGGAGATTTTTTTTGTTTTACCCTCAACACTGAGCCTTGTCTCGTTCTTTGGGGGATTTACTTTATGCTGTTAGAGACTGATTGCCAGGAGTGTAAGCCGCTGGGGTGCTTTTCCTGTCCAGCTGCTAGCAGCTATTCGTGAGGTTGCGGTTTGGGAGTTTGGTGTTCTGCTGTAGCTGCCTGTGTCTCTGTAAGGGAAGATCTACTAAACAGCGGTTTAACCCTTTTATGCCTGGGGGTGCCGTAACAAGTGGTGGCAGCGGCGGGATCGTTCCCACAGCCAGAAGGACAAGTTGGGGGCCACGCATGTCCCAGTACAGCGACCATAATAGCAACAGAATGGAACCATCAGTGTTATACAAGGAGTAGGACCTGGATAGCTGGGATGCATTAAGGAAAGGCATCTTTTACCAGGCCCTGGATAATGTACAATACCAGCGGGGATGAGAGTCTCCCCAGTGAAGAGAAGCGGCTGCAGAAGCAAGTGGCCCTGCGGATGCCCTTCCTGGGAGAGCAGCCCCTGGAGGAATGGGTGAAGGAACTAGAGCACCGGGTATGGCAGGAGCTATGGCTGGAGGATGCCTACCAGGTGCTCTGGTGGTATATGGCACAGTATATACCCTGGACAGCCGAGCATGACAAACCAGAGGGAGAGGAGTTTGATGGCCCTGGCTTGTTATGGGAGTCCTTTGCAGAGCCTGACTTTGGGAGCCCTGCGCAGACCAGACTTCAGGACATTTTCTACGGGAGGGAGGCTAGGCATGACTGGGATGACCCCCATGAGGTAGAGCAAGACCTGGCTCACCTAGCAACCCTGGAGTGGGAACTGGAGCAGGACTACCAAGATCTCTTCCACTCCATTGGGAAGGCTCAGCAGGACAGCAAGGTGACAGACCCAGATCCAGACCCATTCAGCTGGGAAGATATTGCAGATATTTACTGGGAAGGACCCCAGGTGGCTGGTGGAGATGGGACCGAGGTCTCTCCACCGGTCCTGCAGGGAATTGGGAGCCCAGTCTCCATTCCCCAGCTGCAGGCTGAGTTACAGGGGGCAGAGACAGTTAGTCCTGTCCCCCAGCAGCAGAGTGATATGCAGGGAATTGGGAGCCCAGTATCCATTCCCCAGCGGCAGGCTGAGTTACAGGGGGCAGAGACAGTTGGTCCTGTCCCCCAGCAGCAGAGGGATACGCAGGGAATTGGGAGCCCAGTCTCCATTCCCCAGCGGCAGGCTGAGTTACAGGGGGCAGAGACAGTTGGTCCTGTCCCCCAGCAGCAGAGTGATATGCAGGGAATTGGGAGCCCAGTCTCCATTCCCCAGCGGCAGGCTGAGTTACAGGGGGCAGAGACAGTCTGTTCTGCCCCCCATCAGCAGAGTGATATGCAGGGAATTGGGAGCCCAGTCTCCATTTGAGCACAAAGAGACAAGCCGCTGCAAATGCGGTAGTTCCGGCTGGGTCCGTGAGCTGAGGCAGAGGCCTGGGTCCTGTCCCCCAGCAGCAGAGGGATACGCAGGGAATTGGGAGCCCAGTCTCCATTCCCCAGCGGCAGGCTGAGTTACAGGGGGCAGAGACAGTTGGTCCTGTCCCCCAGCAGCAGAGTGATATGCAGGGAATTGGGAGCCCAGTCTCCATTCCCCAGCGGCAGGCTGAGTTACAGGGGGCGGAGACAGTCAGTTCTGCCCCCCATCAGCAGAGTGATACGCAGGGAATTGGGAGCCCAGTCTCCATTCCCCAGCGGCTGGAAGTATGTATGGGAGAGGAGCTTGTTACCCCCTCTCCCCAGCGGCAGCTTAACGCACCAGGGGGAGACAGTAAGCCCCACAACCGTGCAGATGGGACCGTGGTCTCTGCACTTACAGCACAGGGAGTAGGGACAGTCGGTCCTGTCCCCCAGCAACAGGGCTGTTTATTCAAAGGGGAGACGATCGGTCTCCGCCTCCAGTAACACAGCTATGTATCCAAAGGGGAGACAGTTGGTTTCCCCCTTTAGCAACCAGGCTCCCACCAGGCTACTTCCGTGGTAGTGCTGGCACCCGGACAGAGTACAGCTGGTCTCTGCCCACCTCGCAACCCACCAATTCAGCGTACCAGTCCCCCACACAGCTGTGGTGAGGCACCTGGACATGGACAAGTTTTCCCCGTACTCAGGTGTAGTAACCATTTATTGTGGGTGGGCTGTACTACTAGTTGTGTTTTATGGGTGGGTTGCTGGACTAACCAGGGCACTGACCGGCAGGAAGTCAGATACCCTGATAGTCTGTTTGGAAAAGGGGAGAGATGTGACAAGACCAATCTCGCCACTGTGCATTGGAGGAGCCTGGTTGCCCGCCTGCTGCTTTTAGACTATGGCCCCATGTTGAAACGCTTGATTTTCCCCTACAAAGACACGAAAGCCGGGTCATTCAGTACTTTTTGAACAGTGATACCCCAGATAGCTATGCCATGGAGCCCATTTGTATAACGAAAGACTATGTGAATGTGATGTATACTCTCCTCTTGTTCAGTTTTGAGAAACTGTATTTTCTGAGAGAGGTTCCCTGGCATCAGCTATTGTTTACTGTAATTAGGTTTAGGTGATACGCTTTCACCTTGTTTAATCACCTCCAGAGTCCAGACTGCTAGGTGCCAGGAAGGAATCCATTGTTTTCTTGTGTTTGATTGATTATTTGGTTACGTAATGTATTTCTTTTGTATCCTGTAAAAGGGCGCCTTTCCTATATCCATGGAGGTAATTGGATTTTTCTGTTCAGCTGCTAGCAGCTATTCGTGAGGTTCCGGTTCGGGAGTTTGGTGTTCTGCGGTAGCTGCCTGTGTCTCTGTAAGGGGAGATCTACTAAACGGCGGTTTAACCCTTTTATGCCTGGGGATGCCTTAACAATTTCAGCTGAGACATTCAGATGGCAGGGTCAGAATTTGGCGTAAACAACATGAAAGCATTGATCTATCCTGCTTTGTATCAACGATTCAGGCTGGTGGTAGTGGTGTAATGGTGTGGGGGATATTTTCTTGGCACACTTTGGGCCCCATTGTACAATTAAGCATTGATTAAATGCAATGGCCTACCTGACTATTGTTGCTGACCATGTCCATTCCTTTTTTGACTACAGTGTACCTATCTTCTGATGGCTACTTCCAGCAGGATAATACACCATGTCACAAAGATCAAATCATCTAAAACTGGTTTCTTGAACATGACAATGTGTTCACTGTACGACAATGGCCTCAACAGTCACCAGATCTCAATCCAAAAGAGCACCTTTGGGATGTGGTGGAACGGGAGATTTGCATCATGGATGTGCAGCCGACAAATCTGCAGCAACTGTGTGATGCTATTATGTCAAACCTTGTTAAATCTATGCCTCAAAGAATTAAGGCAGTTATGAAGGTATAAGGGGGTCCAACCCGGTACTAGCAAGGTGTACCTAATAAAGTATATATCTATACCTCTATATAATTATATATATATATATATATATATACATACAGAGAGAAATATACTCACAGGAATGAACATCCAGCGCAATACCATTGTTAGCCTGTTCTATGGCGAGTTACCACCTGGGTGCAACTTCTTTTAGCCCAGCAATGCTTTTCACAGAGTAAAACATTCCTGTAGTATATCAGTCTGATCCCGCCTATTACGGTCAGTCCAGCACCGAAATACCAGGCAATTCTTCTCTGAACAAGGAACACAGCAACACCAGACAATCGTTTCGGCCTTCATTGGGCCTCATCAGTGAGGTGTAGCCACATTCCTCTAAGCACACTGAGCAAGGAGTCCACGTCTGGTTGCCCCTTTTTCCCTTAGGGAGACTAAATACATACAGAGAGAAATGCACTCACAGGAATGAACATCCAGCTCAATACCATTGTTAGCCTGTTCTATGGCGATTTACCACCTGGGTGCAACTTCTTTTAGCCCAGCAATGCTTTTCACAGAGTGAAACTTTCCTGTAGTATATCAGTCTGATCCCGCCTATTACGGTCAGTCCAGCACCGAAATACCAGGCAATTCTTCTCTGAACAAGGAACACAGCAACCCCAGACGATCATTTCGGCCTCGTCAGTGAGGTGTAGCCACATTCCTCTAAGCACACTGAGCAAGGAGTCCACGTCTGGTTGCCCCTTTTTCCCTTAGGGAGACTAAATACATACAGAGAGAAATGCACTCACAGGAACGAACATCCAGCTCAATACCATTGTTAGCCTGTTCTATGGCAATTTACCACCTGGGTGCAACTTCTTTTAGCCCAGCAATGCTTTTCACAGAGTAAAACTTTCCAGTAGTATATCAGTCTGATCCCACCTATTACGGTCAGTCCAGCACTGAAATACCAGGCAATTCTTCTCTGAACAAGGAACACAGCAACCCCAGACAATCGTTTCGTCCTTCATTGGGCCTCATCAGTGAGGTGTAACCAAATTCCTCTAAGCACACTGAGCAAGGAGTCCACGTCTGGTTGCCCCTTTTTCCCTTAGGGAGACTAAATACATACAGAGAGAAATGCACTCACAGGAACGAACATCCAGCTCAATACCATTGTTAGCCTGTACTATGGCGATAACAATGTTATTGAGCCAGTTGTTCATCCTGTGAGTGCACTTCTCTCTGTATGTATTTAGTCTCCCTATGGGATAAAGGGGCAACCAGACGTGGACTCCTTGCTCAGTGTGCTTAGAGGAATATAGCTACACCTCACTGACGAGGCCCGATGAAGGCCGAAACGATTGTCTGGGGTTGCTGTGTTCTTTGTTCAGAGAGGAATTGCCTGGTATTTCGGCGCTGGACTGACCGTAATAGGCGGCATCAGACTGATATACTACAGGAAAGTTCTACTCTGTGGAAGGCATTACTGGGCTAAAAAGCTGCACCCAGGTGGTAAATCACCATAAAACAGGCTAACAGTGTTATTGAGCCAGTTGTTCGTTCCTGTGAGTGCACTTCTCTCTGTATGTATTTAGTCTCCCTATGGGAGAAAGGGGCAACCAGACGTTGACTCCTTGCTCAGTGTGCTTAGAGGAATATAGCTACACCTCACTGACGAGGCCCAATGAAATCCGAAACGATCGTCTGGGGTTGCTGTGTTCCTTGTTCAGAGAGGAATTGCCTGGTATTTCGGTGCTGGACTGACCATAATAGGCGGGATCAGACTGATATACTACAGGAAAGTTCTACTTTATGAAAAGCATTACTGGGCTAAAAAGCTGCACCCAGGTGGTAAATCGCCATAGAACAGGCTAACAATGGTATTGAGCCAGTTGTTCATTCCTGTGAGTGCACTTCTCTCTGTATGTATTTAGTCTCCCTATGGGAAAAAGGGGCAACCAGGCGTTGACTCCTTGCTCAGTGTGCTTTATTATTATTATTATCGGTTATTTGTAGAGCGCCAACAGATTCCGCAGCGATATAAACAAAGGGGGAGTACAACAAAACAATTATATGGTAGAGGGCCCTGCCAAGAGTTGCACTGTTGTAGTCAGCTCTTAAGAAGGTGATCCACAAACAGCTGGACTATTAGGCTTACATGCTAAGAGGGTTCAGGGGATTGCAGTGGAGGAGAGGAACTGGTATTAGGAAAGGTTAGCGTAGGTTGTATGCGTCCCTGAACAGTAGAGTCTTTAGGGAGCACTTGAAGCTTTTAAAACTAGAAGAGAGTCTTATGGAGCGAGGCAGAGAGTTCCACAAGATGGGAGCCAGTCTGGAGAAGTCCTGTAAACGGGAGTGTGATGAGGTGACAAGAGAGGAGGAGAGTAGGAGGTCATGAGCAGAGCGAAGGGGACGGGAGGGAGAGTATCTGGAGGATACTTAGAGGAATATAGCTACACCTCACTGACGAGGCCCAATGAAGGCCGAAACGATCGTCTGGTGTTGCTGTGTTCCTTGTTCAGAGAGGAATTGCCTGGTATTTCGGCGCTGGACTGACCATAAGAGGCGGGATCAGAATGATATACTACAGGAAAGTTCTACTCTGTGAAAAGCATTACTGGGCTAAAAAGCTGCACACAGGTGGTAAATCGCCATAGAACAGGCTAACAATGTTATTGAGCCAGTTGTTCATTCCTGTGAGTGCACTTCTCTCTGTATATGTATATATATATATATATATATATATATATATAAAAATATAAATATATAGGTGTGCAGGTTGTGCTCGCATAACAAGTTAAAAGCAAACTGTTTTCACTCGTGCACTAACCTGATGCATGCAAAAAGCTGAATATCGATATAGATCTCTGGGGCAACATTTTTAGAGGAGGTAGGGGATTTTGTCCCTCCCACCCCTGTGATTCATAGTCCAGCATTTAAGGGGAGGCCAAGGAAGGTTGGGTTTAAGGGTGTTCCATTAGGTAGGTCTAGGGGTTCCCAGGGCATTTCCAGGGGCTCTGTGCTTACCCAGACAGCTTTTAGCAAGGGAAGGGGTGTCTCATTTGTGGGATTGTTCTTTTGAAGATGTAGATGAGACTGAGACTGACAATGCCTGACAATGCCTGGCGCTCGATTTGGCCATTATTCTTCAGGACTGCAGGGTACCTGGACAGACTCCATTAGATTGGAGTGACCTAGGTCTGCGGTGCAGATGAGGCAGTTGGGTATGGCCCGGGGTTTGAGGACTGGCAGGGCAAGGGTTGCTATGGCCTGCACAGCTGGTACAAGTGGACATGACAGATGGCCTGGGAGGCCTGGGGACTATGTTGTTCCTCCTAGAGGGAGGCCACACAAATGATATGGGTCTGATGAGGTTTGGTCAGGGGGAGATGGAGCTAAATCTCCAAAATGTGGTAGAGGGAGTGCGATGGCTGGGGTTCCCTGCCTTGATGTGTATGAAGGGGGGAAGTTCAGGTGTCGGAGGACATCTTGACTGGCAGCTTGCAGGAAGCGAACACATAAACAGGTGAACTTGGGATTTAGGTTGTTGGGGGTGTGGGTGGAGTTCAGTCTAGTTGTTAGAACGGGTATAGGAGATTCTGTGTCACGGACATTAGTGGCAAGCTTACATGACTTGTTGGCGAGGTTAGAGGCTTCTGTGGCTCTGGTGGCTCCCTATGTTGCTAGGGTTTGGGTTCCTCCCATGGGGTTGTCCGCAGGGGGTGCTGTAGCAGTTGGGGTGGAAGCACAGAGTCATGGGCAAACAGGGAGTGAGTCGTCTGGTGTGAATAAGGGTTCCCAAGAGGTCAGTGCAGGCAATGCGGCTGCGGACAGTGATGAAAAAATGGCCGGGGGGCCTGAGCTGAGGGTGGCTGACACTGCCATGTTGAGGTCTTGCCTTTGTTCTATTGGCCCTTTGGGCATGCACCTGACAACGGAGATCAGGGACAAGATATATAAGAGGGATTTTATCAAGCTCTTTTCCCTGTTGCCCCTGGATCAGTCTTTTGAGATCCTGGAGGATACTAAAAACAATTCATCAAAAAAGGAGGAGGAAAAATGGAAAAAAAAACACTACAGAAAGTTGCCTAAAACTTTCTCTAACTGGTTCCAGGCATATTTTATTTATACAGAGTGTCCTGTCAGGGAAGATCCTTGACCAGGGTGAGGTGCTCTTCTGCTACCTTGACGAGATAGCGCTGGCTCAGAGGACATATGGGGTGTGGCCTGGTGGGCTTATGATGAGCAATTTGTTCAGTGCCTGGCAGTCAAACTTAAAGTGGGACGACCCGGACATGGGGCTGTGGCTGAAGATTATGACCCCTCTTAGGGTCTTGAAGCCCTAAAAGATGTGTAAGTGGGGGCTTCATGCAAATTCCAGCATGAGTGCTCTGGATGTGGAGGTTCCCAATCTTATGCAAAGTGCTTCCACAGAAGCAAAACGGGAGGGAGCCTGGAGTTGCCTGAAAAAGTGGGCAACCCCAGTGAGGGTAAGCACGATGTAACCGTTGCTCAGCAGGTAAGTTAGAACGAAAGTCTGTCAAGAAAAGGCTGCATTATTTTTGCATGGGTTCCAATTTGGTGTTGTGATTCCTTCCTAAGGGCGTTGACGGGCGATTCAGCTGTAATTTAAAATCTGCAAGGCAAGCAGATCTAATTTCCAGTGGCAACGGTTTCGAGAGTTGGTGCCACAGGCTGCAGTATCTGAACTTTCTGTGGAGGCTTGGAATGGAGGACTGGCAAGCTTAGTAAAGTCTTCATTGGCTCCAGGTACGTTTTGTTTTTGTTTTGTCTTTTCCATACAGCTTTTGTCTTGGCTTTTTTTGGGACTTTTTGCATATCAGAGATGGTGAGTAGGATTAGAGTGGTCCCAGATTGCATGGCAGTGGCGAATGTGTCATTATCAGTTTCAAGGGTGGAAATTTTTATGAGAAGGAGTAAAACTAATCAGACAGGGAGCAGGAGAACAGTTTCTCCAGTGGGAAACGGGTATGGTTGATGGGGCACTCTTTCATTTATTGGGCCAGGAGAGCTGCAGCAATGAAGGATGATGGCCTTCAGTTGGGGTTTTCCAAATCTTAAAAGGAGGTAAAATGGTTTGGAGTCCATGGACTCTGTTAGGAGAGGTTGTTGCTGTTGATTGTGGATTATTGTAAACAATTTCCACACTTGGATATGCTGGTAGTGCATTCCAGAGGTAATGACCTAGGGTTTATGCCGCAGCAGGAGTTGGTTAGGAAAGTTAAGAGGGATTTAGGAAGGTTGATTGAGCTCTAGCCTACCATTTAAATTGTATGGTCAAATATTTTTCCCAGGGTAGTTTGGAGAGCTGCTTAGGACCATGTTAAGTTGGACAAGAGCAGAATGAAAGTTAATAAGTTGGTTAGAGAATTGGGGGTGCAGTTGTGCATAACCCCGATTTGGAAGTAGTGGGGCAAGGGGAGTTTTACTTAGAGGATAGAGTCAATTTTAATGACTTTGGCCTTCAGCTCTTTAGCCTTGGATTCAAAGAGAGTTTGTTGAATATATGTTGAGATTGGCGGAACTGGGCTGATGGAATCAGGTCAGTTGTTGGCGGGGGGTGCTAGTTCTCCTTCAGTTTTTATTAAAAATATGCCTGACAGTGTTAAAATGTTGCCTCCTCACAGGGCGAGAGTACAGGTGGTGGAGCTCTGGGGACAGGGGGTTCCTTGGGACCAGGTGTTATGGTTCAACGGGCTCAACAAGTTTAATGTTGTGTCCAGATGTGTGACGGCCATGTTACAAGTAGTTGTGGGTCAGGGATGGTGGACTAGCACCAATCATTGGTTTAGGGTTATATGATGTTGATGCTTTATCAAGATGGAGGTTTAATTGTATTGTTATTTATATGGTTATATGAAAAGGTTTATACATGTAACCATAGGAGCTGCGGCAAATTTGTACCAAAAGGATGTCTTCTGTTTTATTTAATTTGGGCCTTGGGTATTGGTTAGAATGGGTGGATGTGGTTGGTTGAGGGGACCAGAATTTGACGACTCAGAGGGTCATGTAAGTAACAAGCTGCTTGATAAAAAATCTGGCCTGGACAGCTTCATAGCTTTTGGAATAATGGGCCACCTTTCCTTTCAATTATTCCAATCCCAGGGACCTAGAACACAATTTATAAACTGCACAATTAAAACACACAGGGCTAGAATATGAGTGGATCATAAACTTGGAACGATGAGGGGTTTTTTTGCGAGGGTTTGCGCTTGTCGGGTTTACCGCTGGTGTTACGAGTTGAAAGTGAATGCAATCGCTTGAGCACAATCGCAATTTACACTAGAATGATTACAGCAACTTCCCGAGCTCTGGTTAATACATCAAAAATACATTACAAAGTATAGTTGCACTCAAAATAACACTATCTAATAAAAATATTCAAAATAAATATTGCACAAAAAAAGTTATAAGGGTTTAAATATATGAGGTCTCAGGTGTTAGAAATAAAACAACGCAGGCAAAGGGCTTTAACATTGAGATACATACATTTACATGTCTAAAGATGTATATTTACTGTATGTATATTTATATACAGTATATCAGTATCCCACAAAAGTAAGTACACCCCTCACATTTTTGTAAATATTTTATTATATCTTTTCATGTGACAAAACTGAAGAAATGACACTTTGCTACAATGTAAAGTAGTGAGTTTACAGCCTGTATAACAGTGTAAATTTGCTGTCCCCTCAAAATAACTCAACACACAGCCATTAAAGGGACAGTCTACACCAGCATTTTTATAATTTAAAAAGATAAAAAGATAGATAATCCCTTTATTACCCATTCCCTAATTTTGCATAACCAACACAGTTATATAAAAACACTTTTTATCTCTTTGATTACCTTGTTTCTAAGCCTCTGCAAATTGCCCCCTTATTTCAGTTCTTTTGACAGCCATCCATTTTAGCCAATCAGAGCTGACTCCCTGAGCACAGTGTTATCTATATGACACACATTAACTAACACCCTCTAGTGGTGAAAAACTGTCAAAATGACCTGAGAGAAGAGGGCTTAGAAATTAGCATATGAACCTCCTAGGTTTAGCTTTCAACTAAGAATACCAAGAGAACAAAGCAAAATTGGTGATAAAAGTAAATTGGAACATTTTTTTAAAATTACATTCTCTATCTGAATCATGAACGTTTATTTTAGACTAGACTTTAATGTCTAAACCGTTGGCAACAAAAGTGAGTACACCCCAAGTACACCCCAAGTGGAAATGTCCAAATTGGGCCCAAAGTGTCAATATTTTGTGTGGCCACCATTATTTTCCAGCACTGCCTTAACCCTCTCGGGCATGGATTTTACCAGAGCTTCACAGGTTGCCACTGGAGTCCTCTTCCACTCCTCCATGACAACATCACAAAGCTGGTGAATGTTAGAGACCTTGCACTCCCCCACCTTCCGTTTGAGGATGCCCCACAGATGCTCAATAGGGTTTAGGTCTGGAGACATGCTTGGCCAGTCCATCACCTTTACCCTCAGCTTCTTTAGCAAAGCAGTGGTCGTCTTGGAGGTGTGTTTGGGGTCGTTAGCATGTTGGAATACTGCCCTGTGGCCCAGTCTCCAAAGGGAGGGGATCATGCTCTGCTTCAGTATGTCACAGTACATGTTGGCATTCATGGTTCCCCTCAATGAACTGAAGCTCCCTAGTGCCGGCAGCACTCATGCAGGCCCAGACCATGACACTCCCAACCATGCTTGACTGTAGGCAAGACACAATTGTCTTTGTACTCCTCAACTGGTTCCCGCCACACACGCTTGACACAATCTGAACCAAATAAGTTTATTTTGGTCTCATCGTACCACAGGACATGGTTCCAGTAATCCATGTCCTTAGTCTGCTTGTCTTCAGCAAACTGTTTGTGGGCTTTCTTGTGCATCATCTTTAGAAGAGGCTTCCTTCTGGGATGACAGCCATGCAGACTAATTTGATGCAGTGCGCTGCTTATGGTCTGAGCACTGACAGGCTGACCCCCCCACCCCTTCAAACTCTGCAGCAATGCTGGCAGCACTCATGTGTCTATTTCCCAAAGACAACCTCTGGATATGGTGCAGAGTACATGCACTCAACTTATTTGGTCAACCATGGTGAGGCATGTTCTGAGTGGAACCTGTCCTGTGAAACCGCTGTATGATCTTGCCCACCGTGCTGTAGCTCAGTTTCAGGGTCTTGGCAATCTTCTTGTAGCTGACGTCATTTCCGGATATCCAACTGCGCTATCTACACTTCGGGACGCCACACCCTTGCGGCTCCCAACACTAACAGTAACAGTTACTTCACCCAGTAAGTGTTCTAACTTTCTTTCACTTTACTTAAGTGATTTTTGAACAGGCTCTTTATTATATTTTTTGAGGTAATTCATTCCGTATTTGATGTGATACAAGTATTTACCTTATCACTCACCGCAGAGCCATTATCCTTTATTCCACATACATATTTTAAATTAGTCTAACTAGTTACATTACACATCGTTACAAATATTTATATTACACTTGTTTTACTTATAGTTATTGTTCCTATCACTTTGAGTCTAAATTTGATCTCTTTTACACTGGATATAAGTATATAGATTTTTATCCAATTTTTTTTACATATGTCAAGCATTATATGAATTTTAAAATTATATGAATTTTACATTTATCACACACTAATAAACTACAATATATTTCTTTTATGGTACATATAAATCCATATTTATTAATTAGTTTTACCTTTTTTTGAAATCGATATATATTTTATATATTTTTTAAATTTGTGATGAATTATTAATAAATATTTATCAGCTCATATTAATTTGGAGCACCCCATCGCGTGTCCCTCCATCCAATTATATGGAGTGGAATTAGATCAAGGGGGGTCCTACAACACCAAACACAGTCCCCATTTTGACTGTCTTTGTGAAATTTCACTCTTGCTTAAAAGTTATAAAGTTAACTATCTCAAACAGCATCCACTAACAGGGATTTACGCCGTTGATTACCGGTCCCTGTGATTCTACAGGTGAGCTATTTATTTTATCATCTGCTACTGCCGATTACAGAATTGTACTCATTTGAGATACATTTATCTCTTTGTACCCACATATGCACATGAGGAACCTCTCTTGCAAGTGCTGTTAGAAACACCATCCCTACAAACCACAAACATTTTGTCTCACCTTGGAGGAAGTGAGACCCCCTAACAGCTGCATTCATAAGACTTTTTCTCAGTGCTCCTGTCCACAAAACTACCTTCCTTTTTTAGGCGCTACTACCTACAAACACATCCAGAACCATATATATATATATATATATATATATATATATATATACATGTGTGTGTACATATGAATTTATATATGTATATATGTATTTACAGACATATAAACACATAAATAAATATTACACTTATATAAACATATATTTAAGTGCATTGAAGCCCCTAGCCGTTAAATGGATACTAAACCCACATTTTTTCTTTAACGATTCAGATAGAGCAGCAATTTTAATTAACTTTCTAATTTACTCCTATTATAATTTTTTCTTTGTTCTCTTGCTATCTTTATTTAAAAAGCAGGAATGTAAAGCTTAGGATCTGGCCCATTTTAGGCTCAGCACCCTGGATAGCGCTTGCTTATTGGTGGCTACATTTGGCTAACCAATTAGCAAGGATAAACCAGGGTCTAAACCACAAATGGGCCAGCTCCTAAACTTTACATTCCTGCTTAGTGATGTCGTGAACATAAAAATTTGGGTTTGCGAACGGCGAACGCGAACTTCCCCAACTGTTCGCGAATGGGCGAACCGGGCGAACCGCCATAGACTTCAATAGGCAGGCGAATTTTAAATCCCACAGGGACTCTTTCTGGCCACAATAGTGATGGAAAAGTTGTTTCAAGGGGACTAACACCTGGACTGTGGCATGCCGGAGGGGGATCCATGGCAAAACTCCCATGGAAAATTACATAGTTGATGCAGAGTCTGTTTTTAATCCATAAAGGGCATAAATCACCTAACATTCCTAAATTATTTGGAATAACGTGCTTTAAAACATCAGGTATGGTGTTTTATTGATCAGGTAGTGTAAGGGTTACGCCCGCTTCACAGTGACAGACCAAACTCCCCGTTTAAAGGGACAGTCTACACCAGAATTTTTATTGTTTTAAAAGATAGATAATCCCTTTATTACCCATTTCCCAGTTTTGCATAACTAACACCATTATAATAATATACTTTTAACCTCTGTGATTATCTTGTATCTAAGCCTCTGCAAACTGCCCCTTTTTTCAGTTCTTTTGACAGACTTGCAGTCTAGCCAATCAGGGCCTGCTCCCAGATAACTTCTCGTGCACAAGCACAGTGTTATCTATATGAAATACGTGAACTAACACCCTCTAGTGGTGAAAAACTGTTAAAATGCAATCTGAAAGAGGTGGGCTTCAAGGTCTAAGAAATTAGCATATGAACCTCCTAGGTTAAGCTTTCAACTAAGAATACCAAGAGAACAAAGCAAAATTGGTGATAAAAGTAAATTGGAAAATTGTTTAAAATTACATGCTCTATCTGAATCATGAAAGTTTATTTTGGCCTAGACTGTCCCTTTAACGCACCGCAAACAGTCCATTTGCACAACCGCAAACTCCCCATTTGCAAAAGGATGGATACCAAGCTAGCCATGTCCCCTTCCTTGTCTTCACTGATGTCATTGAAGGTCTCTTCCTCCACCCAGCCACGTACAACACCAAGGGTCCCCGAAAGGGGACAACAAGCCCCCTGGGATGCCTGCTGTGTTTGGTCTTCCACCTCCTCAAAGCCACATTCCTCCTCTGACTCCTCTTCTTCAGACTCCTCTCTCTGCATTGCCTCTCTCTGCGTTATTATAAGGTGTGTTAAGTAGTACTATTCCTATCAGTTTAATCCCTGTTACGTCCCCTATCAGGGGACGTGTATATGGCATCGATTTTAGGAACCGGGAAATGGAAAAAGATTCTTGGTCGGTCCTCCTACTTCAAATTTGGGGCACTGCGCATGCAATCTAATATGCCACCAGATAGGAGTGGTGTGTTAAGTAGTACTATTCTTATCAGTTTAATCCCTGTTACGTCCCCTATCAGGGGACGTGTATATGGCATCGATTTTAGGAACCGGGAGATGGAAAAAGATGCTTGGTCGGTCCTCCTACTTCAAATTTGGGGCACTGCGCGTGCAATCTAATGTGCCACCAGATAGGAGTGGTGTGTTAAGTAGTTCTATTCTTATCAGTTTAATCCCTGTTACGTCCCCTATCAGGGGACGTGTATATGGCATCGATTTTAGGAACCGGGAGATGGAAAAAGATTCTTGGTCGGTCCTCCTACTTCAAATTTGGGGCACTGCGCGTGCAATCTAATGTGCCACCAGATAGGAGTGATGTGTTAAGTAGTACTATTCTTATCAGTTTAATCCCTGTTACGTCCCCTATCAGGGGACGTGTATATGGCATCGATTTTAGGAACCGGGAGATGGAAAAAGATTCTTGGTCAGTCCTCCTACTTCAAATTTGGGGCACTGCGCGTGCAATCTAATGTGCCACCAGATAGGAGTGGTGTGTTAAGTAGTTCTATTCTTATCAGTTTAATCCCTGTTACGTCCCCTATCAGGGGACGTGTATATGGCATCGATTTTAGGAACCGGGAGATGGAAAAAGATGCTTGGTCGGTCCTCCTACTTCAAATTTGGGGCACTGCGCATGCAATCTAATGTGCCACCAGATAGGAGTGGTGTGTTAAGTAATACTATTCTTATCAGTTTAATCCCTGTTACATCTCCTATCAGGGGACGTGTATATGGCATCGATTTTAGGAACCGGGAGATGGAAAAAGATGCTTGGTCGGTCCTCCTACTTCAAATTTGGGGCACTGCGCGTGCAATCTAATGTGCCACCAGATAGGAGTGGTGTGTTAAGTAGTTCTATTCTTATCAGTTTAATCCCTGTTACGTCCCCTATCAGGGGACGTGTATATGGCATCGATTTTAGGAACCGGGAGATGGAAAAAGATGCTTGGTCGGTCCTCCTACTTCAAATTTGGGGCACTGCACATGCAATCTAATGTGCCACCAGATAGGAGTGGTGTGTTAAGTGCTTCTATTCTTATCAGTTTAATCCCTGTTACATCCCCTATCAGGGGACGTGTATATGGCATCAATTTTAGGAACCAGGAGATGGAAAAAGATTCTTGGTCGGTCCTCCTACTTCAAATTTGGGGCACTGCGCATGCAATCTAATGTGCCACCAGATAGGAGTGGTGTGTTAAGTAGTTCTATTCTTATCAGTTTAATCCCTGTTACGTCCCCTATCAGAGGACCTGTATATGGCATTGATTTTAGGAACCGGGAGATAGAAAAAGATTCTTGGTTGGTCCTCCTACTTCAAATTTGGGGCACTGCGCGTGCAATCTAATGTGCCACCAGATAGGAGTGGTGTGTTAAGTAGTACTATTCTTATCAGTTTAATCCTTGTTATGTGCCTTTTTTTTGGTTTGGTTTTGAAGCCACCGTGCAGCACCAGAGGCCAGAAAAATTAGGCATGTACACACGGCTGAAAAATTAGGTATTGTTGCAGCCGCTGCTGTAGCAGCGGCCAGAAAAATTGATGTTTGTTTCCCAGGCAGAAAGTGCCCTAAAACATTGCAGCTTGAACCCTAGTTGGTGGCGGATAAGTGACGCAAGTCATCCGGCATTCAGAGATAAAATACAGCAGCGTGTGGACCATTTTTAGCCCAAGGCAGCTCATCTCATCAGGCCTTTTTTAGTCAAATGTATCGCCCACTGTCAGTCCCTTCGGGATCCATCCCTCATTCATCTTAATAAAGGTGAGGTAATCTAGACTTTTTTTACCTAGGCGAGTTCTTTTCTCAGTGACAATGCCTCCTGCTGCACTGAAGGTCCTCTCTGACAGGACACTTGAAGCGGGGCAGGCCAGAAGTTTTATCGCAAATTGGGATAGCTCAGGCCACAGGTCAAGCCTGCACACCCAGTAGTCAAGGGGTTCATCGCTCCTCAGAGTGTCGATATCTGCAGTTAAGGCGAGGTAGTCTGCTACCTGTCGGTCGAGTCATTCTCTGAGGGTGGACCCCGAAGGGCTGTGGCGATGCGTAGGACTTAAAAAGCTCCGCATGTCCTCCATCAACAACACGTCTGTAAAGCGTCCTGTCCTTGCCGGCGTGGTCATGGGAGGAGGAGGATTACTTTCACCTCTTCCCCTGTTAGATTCCCGTTGTGCTGTGACATCACCCTTATACGCTGTGTAAAGCATACTTTTTAATTTATTTTGGAACTGCTGCATCCTTTCAGACTTGCAGTAATTCGGTAACATTTCAGGCACTTTATGCTTATACCGGGGGTCTAGTAGCGTGGACACCCAGTACAGGTCATTCTCCTTCAGCCTTTTTATATGAGGGTCCCTCAACAGGCACGACAGCATGAAAGACCCCATTTGCACAAGGTTGGATGCCGAGCTACTCATGTCCCGTTCCTCATCCTCAGTGATCTCACTGAAGGTATCTTCTTCCCCCCAGCCACGTACAACACCACGGGTACCAGATAGGTGACAACGAGCACCCTGGGATGCCTGTTGTGGTTGGTCTTTCTCCTCCTCCTCAAAGCCACATTCCTCCTCTGACTCCTCTTCCTCACAATCCACTTCCAGCGTTGCCGCAGGTCCAGCAAGCGATGCTGATAAGGCTGTTTCTGGTGGTGATGGTGACCACAACTCTTCCTCTTCACGCTCATCTATGGCCTGATCCAGCACTCTTCGCAGGGCACGCTCCAGGAAGAAAACAAATGGTATGATGTCGCTGATGGTGCCTTCGGTGCGACTGACTAGGTTTGTCACCTCCTCAAAAGGACGCATGAGCCTACAGGCATTGCGCATGAGCGTCCAGTAACATGGCAAAAAAATTCCCAGCTCCGCAGAGGCTGTCCTAGCACCCCGTTCATACAAATAGTCGTTAACGGCTTTTTCTTGTTGGATCAGGCGGTTGAACATTAGGAGTGTTGAATTCCAACGTGTCGGGCTGTCGCAAATCAAGCGCCTCACTGGCATGTTGTTTCACTGCTGTATATCTGAAAAGTGCGTCATGGCCATGTAGGAACGCCTAAATGGCCACACACCTTCCTTGCCTGCTTCAGGATGTCCTGTAAGCCTGGGTACTTATGCACAAAGCTTTGTACGATCAGATTACACACATGTGCCATGCACGGCACATGTGTCAACTTGCCCAAATTCAATGCCGCCACCAAATTACTTCCGTTGTCACTAACCACTTTGCCGATCTCCAGTTGGTGCGGAGTCAGCCACTGATCCACCTGTGCGTTCAGGGCGGACAGGAGTGCTGGTCCGGTGTGACTCTCTGCTTTCAGGCAAGTCAATCCCAAGACGGCATGACACTGCCGTATCCGGGATGTGGAATAGTACCTGGGGAGCTGGGGGGGTGCCGTTGATGTGGAGCAAGACACAGCAGCAGAAGAGGACTCAGCCGAGGAGGTTATGGAAGAGGAAGGAGTAGGAGGAGTAGAGGAGGTGGCAGCAGGCCTGCCTGCAAGTCGTGGCGGTGTCACCAACTCCTCTACAGAGCCACGCATTCCATGCTTGGCAGCCGTCAGCAGGTTTACCCAATGTGCAGTGTAGGTGATATACCTGCCCTGACCATGCTTTGCAAACCAGGTATCAGTGGTCAGATGGACCCTTGCCCCAACACTGTGTGCCAGACATGCCATTACTTCCTTTTGCACAATCGTGTACAGGTTGGGGATTGCCTTTTGTGCAAAGAAATTTCGGCCGGGTACCTTCCACTGCGGTGTCCCAATAACTACACATTTTTTGAACGCCTCAGACTCCACCAGCTTGTATGGTAAAAGCTGGCGGGTTAAGAGTTCAGTCAAGCCAGCTGTCAGATGCCGGGCAAGGGGGTGACTTTGTGACATTGGCTTCTTACGCTCAAACATGTCCTTGACAGACACCTGACTGTGGGCAGATGAGCAGGAACTGCTCAAGGCGAGACACGGAGTGACGGATGCTTGAGAGGGGGCAAGGAGGATAGCAGTGGTTGACGTGGCTGAAGATGCTGGACCAGGAGGAGGATGGCGGCTTTGAGTTTGTGTGCTGCTTGTACTCATGTGTTGATCCCATAGGCGTTTGTGATGTGCGATCATGTGCCTTCGCAAAGCAGTTGTACCTAGGTGGGTGTTGGACTTCCCACGACTCAGTTTCTTTTGGCACAGGTTGCAAATGGCATCGCTGTTGTCAGAGGCAGACACGCAAAAAAATGCCACACTGCTGAGCTCTGCAATGACGGCATTCTGGTGGTGGCAACAGCATGCGTTGATTGGCGTGCTGTCTGGCTGACCCCGGGTGCCGATGCATGCTGTCTGACTGTGCCACTTGCTCCTTGCGACGACCTCCCCCTCCTTCCAACTCGTCTCCTCCTCCTCTCTGTCTCCCCATTTGAACTTTCCCCCTCTTCTTCTTCTCTTCTAGCGGGCACCCACATGACATCCACGGACACATCGTCATCATCAACCGCTTCACTTGTATCTGACAACTCAGCAAAGGAAGCATCATCATCATCATCACACCGTACGTCCATGTGTGTAATGCTGCCTGACTGAGACATATCCCTGTTATCTACATCCTCTGTCAATAATGGTTGCGCATCACTATCACTCATTTCTCCCAACTGATGTGTAAATAACTCCTCTGACAGATCAAGTAAAGCGGCTGTGGTGCTAGTGTTGCTGGTGGCGGCAGGCGGGCGAGTGGTAACTTGAGAGGTGCCCGAAGGTAAGTTGGAGGAGGATGGTGCGTCAAGGTTCCGAGCGGAAGCTATAGAAGATTGGGTGTCCTGTGTTAGCCAGTCAACTATGTCCTCAGAAATGTTCGAGTTCGGGGTACGTGGCCTCTGAACACTGGGCATTATTCTAGGGCCAAAGGGAATCACAGTACCACGAACACAACGGCCCCTGCGGGGTGGCCTGCCTCTACCTGTCATTTTTTTTTCGATTAGTGGTACTATGCGTGCAAGCTACTGTGACAACAGATATGAGTGGCACTGTGCACTGGCAGAAGTTGGCAGAGTAGACGCTGTAGGCCTGACACACACGCTTGCAGACAACTAACTGCTATTCAATCTATTAAAGTCAAAATTGTATTTTTTTTTTTAATGTACACTACTGTTACACCAGATATGAGTGGTGGCACTGGGGTGACACTGTGCCCTGGCAGGCAGGCACTGAAACGCACACGTGTGAAGGAAACTGACTGCTATTATTTAACACAGTCAAAAAAGTGTTTTTTTTTTTTTTAAATCTACACTACTGTTACACCAGATATGAGTGGTGGCACTGGGGTGACACTGTGCCCTGGCAGGCAGGCACTGAAACGCACACGTGTGAAGGAAACTGACTGCTATTATTCAACACAGTCAAAAAAGTGTTGTTTTTTTAAAATCTACACTACTGTTACACCAGATATGAGTGGTGGCACTGGGGTGACACTGTGCCCTGGCAGGCAGGCACTGAAACGCACACGTGTGAAGGAAACTGACTGCTATTATTTAACACAGTCAAAAAGTGTTGTTTTTTTTAAATCTACACTACGGTTACACCAGATATGAGTTGCACTGGGGTGACACTGTGCCCTGGCAGGCAGGCAGGCACTGAAATGCACACGTGTGAAGGAAACTGACTGCTATTATTTAACACAGTCAAAAAAGTGTTTTTTTTTTAAAATCTACACTACTGTTATACCAGATATGAGTGGTGGCACTGGGGTGACACTGTGCCCTGGCAGGCAGGCAGGCACTGAAACGCACACGTGTGAAGGAAACTGACTGCTATTATTTAACACAGTCAAAAAAGTGTTGTTTTTTTTAAATCTACACTACTGTTGCACCAGATATGAGTGGTGGCACTGGGGTGACACTGTGCCCTGGCAGGCAGGCACTGAAACGCACACGTGTGAAGGAAACTGACTGCTATTATTTAACACAGTCAAAAAAGTGTTGTTTTTTTTTAAATCTACACCACTGTTACACCAGATATGAGTGGTGGCACTGGGGTGACTCAAACTCAAACGCAATTTCTTGATTCAAAAATACTTAAAGATCATGAAGGCAAAATTTCAACAGGCCTTTATAGAAAAGAGACGGCTACCAATAGTCTATTTCATCACAATAGCTCACATGCTCGAGGTACTATTAAATCCTTACTGACAGGGGAATTCTTAAGAATTCAAAGAAACTATAGCAATCAGGAACTCTTTATTCAACAAACAAAAGACATGGAAAATAGACTATTGGAGAGAGGATACAGCAGAAGGAGTATCAAGAAAGCCAAATCCTGGGCTATGAACAAGAACAGACAATTGTTACTCAAGAAAAAGAAAAAGAAAAACTGACACTCAAACTAGGCTAATCCTAACATATAGCCCCCAAATACACCAGATTGTTCAAATTTTGAACAAATACTGGAATATTTTTATGACTGATCCTGATCTCAAGTCTATAGTGGGTACAAAAGTTGAGGTAGGCTATCGACGTACAAAGAACATTAAAGATAAAGTATCTAGTTGTCATTTCTATCTTCCTAAAACCCGAACTGCTTTTAATCCAGGATCCTTCCCATGTGGTACTTGCTCCATGTGCCCACTTATAAAAAAGACCAACATGATCCTTGATCGATTTAATAAACATCACACACTTTTTAATTACATCAGCTGCTTTACTGAAGGAGTAATATATGTGCTTACCTGTACATGCCCCAAAATCTATGTAGGCATGACCAGTAGAAAACTAAGGGTCAGATTACAAGAGAATATTAGGAATATAAAAAATGCAGCCAAGGACAAAGAGAAAGGTAAAAATATTACCTCTATGGCTTCTCATTTTTTTACAATATCACCAATCCAATCCCACAAGCCTCCAATGTATGGGAGTGGAAAAAATCAGTCTAGGTATCAGAGGAGGTAATTTAGAAAAAGCATTACTACAAGCTGAATGCAAGTGGATCTATTTACTTAACTCTGTATATCCTAGAGGTATGAATGAACAAAATAATTATTTTTGCTTCTTATAATCAATATATTAACAATGTTTATCCAATGGGGAGGATTTTTTGAAACCTCATAAAATAAAAAGGCATACTCTCTTTTGTAATTGCTCTATTTCACATTCGAAGTAGTATCTATATCTCTATTGCTTTTTCACGAGTTTATCACAATAATTTTGTTGTTTTTCACTTTGAACACATATGCTACCTTTATTGGCAGCCTTATGCGAGTTCTGAATATTAACCAAGTATGGTAATTTTCTATTTTCCCTTCATTTAACTTATTTTTTCTTCAAAACAATGGGAAAATGTAGCATTCCTTTGCAAACTCACATAGCACTTTCACCATTTCACTCTTTCTTTCATTATAATTTTTGTAATGCCCCTAACTCTATGGGGAATGGAATTACATTGATTACACTGTTTACCTAATATAGTAGGTGGACAGTGTCCTAGAGACACTAGCGTAACATCGCACTAATATTCTGACAGTATCTCCACTAGTTTATCCACTATATCTAGAGAGTAGAGACACTCATAACCTAGTTTGTCCTCCTTACAGTGTAACTGTCCAATAGCTATATCTTATGAGAACCGAGTGGACTAGTCCACTTAATACTGCAGACGGACAGTGTCTCAGTGATGCCAGCACTATACCTGTTTCTACCATTAGATTATGAAGTGCCAGTATGCCATCACTCACATAGTTGAAGAAGCCTAACAACTGTTTAAATATATTCATTATAAATTATAATTCTATTGTGTACATACTGGCTATGCTCCTATTAACAGGTGATCACATTCACCACAAATACTAGTCTAATATTATTTAGTACCCAAGCCGGTACATATTGGTATATTATATTGATCATCCTTGCACAACCCATTTCTTTTGCAAGATGTACCGAGTCCATGGTTTCATCTTTACTTGTGGGATATTATCCTTCCTAACAGGAAGTGACAAAGAGAGCACCACAACAGAGCTGTCTATATAGCTCCCCCCTTAACTCCACCCCCCAGTCATTCTCTTTGCCGGCTCTAAGCAGGAAGGGTAAAGTGAAAGAGGTGATAAACTGTTAGTTTTTATTTTTCTTCAAGCAAGAATTTGTTATTTTTAAATGGTACCGGTGTTGTACTATTTACTCTCAGGCAGGAGATGGATGAAGATTTCTGCCTAGAGGATGATGATCTTAGCAATTGTAACTAAGGTCCACTGCTGTTCCCACAGAAGCTGAGGAGTACAGGAAAACTTCAGTGTGAGGAACGGTTTCTTGCTATACAGCAATGAGGTATGTTCAGTCGTTTTTTCTGGAGAGACTGTGATATTTCAGAAAGGCTGACAGTATCCCCATGAGGGAAGGGTAAGCAGTAATCCTAGTCTTATAAGGGGCATTACTAAGCTTGCATAAAGTGGCTAAATTTATGGTTGACACTCAGTTTGAATGAGATATAGCAAACTGTTGTGTGTTCTGGGAGTACAGTTTATAACACTTTAAGGGACAACTGTATTGAGGGTACACTTGGCTTTTTGAGGTTTTTATAACTCACATGGCTGCAAAAATGCTTGGTATGTTTCTTTGAAGGCCTTAGTAACATCGAGTGAGATGGGCGGGGCCTATTTTCACGCCTCAGTTGCGCAGTTGTTTTCTCTATACAAGCAGCAAGCTTCAACACCAGAGGGTCCCGGTGAAGTTTACACAGTAGGTAAGCGCGGTGTAGCGGCGTCCGGAACCGGAACCGGTAATGGTAGGTAAAATGCTCCAATGGAATGGTCTGGCAGAGTGCCGTAGCCAGCGATCAACTCAAAATCGCTGTATATACAAGAACAGGAGGGCAAATGGCAGGTACTCCAATAACCAGATAGGCGCAACTATATTCGGTAAAAAATTCAAAACTTTAATGAAAAAATGTTTAAAAATTGTATATAAAATACACAATCAAGCTGGACACAAAGACAGGGGGTGAAAAAGACAGGCCTGACGCGTTTCGCGCCCCCTAGTGGCGCTTATTCATAGGCTGCAGCACCTAGTGTGTGGTGCCTTTTTAAAGGGCAAGGAAAACCATTAACCCTTAGTGTGCAAATCATTATTAAAAACAGTAACAAAATAAAAACAACAACAAATTTACATTGGGATTACTTACAAAAAATATAAATACAGATTCAGATACAGACATACCTGAGCCAGTGTGTGGAATAATGTGATACCTAGACATAATAATGAGAAATTCAGTGTGAGGAACGGCGAAACGCGTCAGGCCTGTCTTTTTCACCCCCTGTCTTTGTGTCCAGCTTGATTGTGTATTTTATATACAATTTTTAAACATTTTTTCATTAAAGTTTTGAATTTTTTACCGAATATAGTTGCGCCTATCTGGTTATTGGAGTACCTGCCATTTGCCCTCCTGTTCTGGTCCTGGTGAAGTTCTTGGGCTAAATTGAAGCTTTATCCCCACATTTCCAATCCCTAAGGCAGGTAGGCGCCACAGCAGAGCTGTGGCAAGGTGCTGACAGGGGTTTTACTGGTTTTTGACACTTTGTCAATCCGGTTTCCATATTTGGGGGTTAATTGGTTAAATTGCTTGTGGTGCAATCTTACTAAAGCTTATTGATTATACTGTAAAAATTTCGGAAAATTTGAGATAATTTTAAGCAGTTTTGCAGTTTGTGTATGCCTTTTTTTCTCTTAAAGGCACAGTACCGTTTATTTTATCATTGTTGTTTTTTCATTCAATAAAGTGTTTTCCAAGCTTGCCTGTTTCATTACTAGCCTGTTCAACATGTCTGACATTGAGGAAACTCAATATGCTCAATATGTTTAGAAGCCATTGTGGAACCCCCTCTTAGAATGTGTCCCACATGTACTGATATGTCTATAAATTGCAAACAGCATATTTTGACTTATAAGAGTTTGGCACTGGATGATTCTCAGACAGAGGGAAATCAGGTTTTGCCATCTAGTTCTCCCCAAGTGTCACAACCAGTAACGCCCGCACAAGTGACGCCAAGTACCTCTAGTGCGTCTAATTCTTTTACCCTGCAAGATATGGCCTCAGTTATGAATACTACCCTCACAGAGGTGTTATCTAAACTGCCTGGGTTGCAAGGGAAGTGCAGTAGCTCTGGGTTAAGAACAAATGCTGAGCCTTCTGACGCTTTAGTAGCCGTATCCGATATACCCTCACAATGTTCAGAGGTAGGGATGAGGGATTTGCTATCTGAGGGAGAGATTTCTGATTCCCTCAGATTCAGATATGACGACATTTGAATGATTGTGACCCTATTGTAGTTCCAGAGAAATTGTGTAAAATGGACAAATATTTGGAGGTTCCTGTTTACACTGATGTTTTTCCGGTCCCTAAGAGGATTTCGGACATTGTTACTAAGGAATGGGATAGACCAGGTATTCCGTTCGCTCCCCCTCCTATTTTTAAGAAGATATTTCCCATATCCGACACCATGCGGGACTCGTGGCAGGCGGTCCCTAAGGTGGAGGGAGCTATTTCTACTCTGGCTAAGCATACAACTATACCTATTGAGGACAGTTGTGCTTTCAAAGATCCTATGGATAAAAAATTAGAGGGTCTCCTAAAGAAAATTTTTGTTCATCAGGGTTTTCTTCTCCAGCCTATAGCGTGCATTGTTCCTGTAACCACTGCAGCTGCCTCTGGAAGAGGCTCTTCAGGTGGAGACCCCATTAAACGATATTCTGGATAGAATTATGGCTCTTAAGCTAGCTAATTATTTCATTAAAGATGCCGCTTTTCATCTGGCTAAATTAGCGGCAAATAATTCAGGTTTTGCCATTTTAGCGCGTAGAGCGTTATGGCTTAAGTCCTGGTCGCCTGATGTGTCATCAAAATCTAAGCTTTTGACCATCCCTTTCAAGGGTAAGACCCTATTTGGGCCTGAACTGAAAGAGATCATTTCAGATATCACTAGACGGAAGGGTCATGCCCTCCCTCAGGATAAGTCAAATAAGATGAGGACCAAACTAAATATTTTTCGTTCCTTTCGAAACTTCAAAGGTGGTCCCACTTCCTCTTCCCCTACTGCAAGGCAAGAGGGGAACTTTGCTCAATCCAAGCCAGTCTAGAAACCTAACCAGGCTTGGAACAAAGGTAAACAGGCCAAGAAGCCTGCTGCTTCCACCAAGACAGCATGAAGGGGTAGCCCCCAATCCGGGAGCGGATCTAGTAGGGGGCAGACTTTCTTTCTTTGCTCAGGCTTGGGCAAGAGACGTTCAGGACTCCTGGGCTGTAGATATCGTAACCCAGGGGTATCTTCTAGATTTTAAAGATTCTCCTCCAAGGGGGAGATTCCATCTTTCTCAATTGTCTGTAAACCAGACAAAAAGAGAGGCATTCTTACGCTGTATAGAAGATCTATTTACCATCTGCCCAGTTCCAAAAACAGAACAGGGGCAGGGGTTCTTCTCCAATCTGTTTGTGGTTCCCAAAAAAGAGAGAACCTTCAGACCAATTTTAGATCTCAAGATCCTAAACCAATTCATAAAAGTTCCATCCTTCAAGATGGAGACCATTCGGACTATTTTACCAATGATCCAGGAGGGTCAATATATGACCACCGTGGACTTAAAGGATGTGTATCTACACATTCCTATCCACAAAGATCATCACCAGTTCCTCAGGTTTGCCTTTCTGGACAAGCATTACCAGTTTGTGGCTCTTCCCTTCGGGTTGGCCACGGCGCCAAGAATCTTCACAAAGGTGCTAGGGTCTCTTCTGGCTGTCCTAGGGCATAGCAGTGGTGCCTTATCTAGATGACATCCTAATTCAAGCGTCGACTTTCCAACTAGCCAAGTCTCACACGGACATCGTGTTGGCCTTTTTAAGATCTCATGGGTGGAAGGTGAACGTAAAAAAGAGTTCTATTTCCCCTCTCACAAGAGTTTCATTTCTAGGGACTCTGATAGACTCAGTGGACATGAAAATATTTCTGACGGAGGTCAGGAAATCAAAGATTTTGACCACCTGCCGAGCTCTTCATTCCATTCCTCGGCCGTCAGTGGCTCAGTGTATGGAGGTAATTGGATTAATGGTAGCGGCAATGGACGTAGTTCCATATGCTCGCTTACATCTCAAACCACTGCAACTATGCATGATCAGACAGTGGATTGGGGATTATGCAGATTTATCTCCTCAGATAAATCTGGATCTAGAGACCAGAGACTCTCTTCTTTGGTGGTTGTCACAGGATCACCTGTCCCGGGGAATGTGTTTCCGCAGGCCAGCGTGGGTTATAGTGACGACGGACGCCAGCCTACTTGGCTTGGGTGCAGTCTGGAATTCCCTGAAAGCACAGGGTTTGTGGACTCAGGAGGAGGCTCTCCTACCAATAAATATTCTGGAATTAAGAGCAATATTCAATGCTCTTCAGGCGTGGTCTCAGCTGGCTTCGGACGGATTCATCAGATTACAGTCGGACAACATCACGACTGTGGCTTATATCAATCATCAGGGGGGAACAAGGAGTTCCTTAGCGATGATAGAAGTTTCCAGGATAATCCGATGGGCAGAGACTCACTCTTGCCATCTATCAGCGATCTATATCCCAGGGGTAGAGAACTGGGAGGCAGATTTTCTAAGTCGTCAGACTTTTCATCCGGGGGAGTGGTAGCTCCATCCGGAGGTGTTTGCTCAATTGGTTCAGTTATGGGGCACACCAGAATTGGATTTGATGGCGTCTCGTCAGAACGCCAAACTTCCTTGTTACGGATCCAGGTCAAGGGATCCTCAGGCAGTACTGATAGATGCTCTAGCAGTACCCTGGTCATTGAACCTGGCTTATGTGTTTCCACCTTTCCCTCTCCTTCCACGTCTGATTGCCAGAATCAAACAGGAGAGAGCTTTGGTGATTTTGATAGCACCTGCGTGGCCACGCAGGACTTGGTATGCAGACCTGGTGGACATCATGGACTCTGCCACTAAGACAGGACCTTCTGATTTAAGGTCCGTTTAAGCATCCAAATCTAATTTCTCTGCAACTGACTGCTTGGAGATTAAACGCTTGATTTTATCAAAGCGGGGTTTCTCTGAGTCGGTCATAGATACCTTGATTCAGGCTCGAAAGCCTGTCACCAGGAAAATCTATCATAAGATATGGTGCAAATCCAAAGGCTACTCATGGAGTAAGATCAGGATTCCTAGGGTTTTGTCCTTTCTTCAAGAGGGATTGGAGAAAGCATTGTCAGCTAGTTCCTTAAAAAGACAGATATCTGCTTTCTCTATTCTATTGCACAAGCATCTGGCAGATGTCCCAGACGTTCGGGCTTTTTGTCAGGCTTTAGTTATAATCAAGCCTGTGTTTAAACCTGTTGCTCCACCATGGAGTTTAAATTTAGTTCTTAAAGTTCTTCAGGGGGTTCTGTTTGAACCCATGCATTCCATAGATATTAAGCTTCTATCTTGGAAAGTTCTGTTTCTAGTTGCTATCTCTTCAGCTCAAAGAGTTTCTGAACTATCTGCATTACAATGTGACTCTCCTTATCTTGTTTTCCATGCTGATAAGGTGGTTTTGCGTACCAAACCTGGGTTCCTCCCTAAGGTTGTTACTAACAGGAATATCAATCAGGAGATTGTTGTTCCTTCTCTGTGTCCTAATCCTTCTTCTAAGAAGGAACGTTTATTGCACAACTTGGACGTGGTTCGTGCTTTGAAGTTCTATTTGCAGGCAACCAAAGATTTTCGTCAAACATCTCCTTTGTTTGTTGTCTATTCTGGAAAGCATAGGGGTCAAAAGGTTATGGCTACCTCTCTTTCCTTTTGGCTGAAAAGCATCATCCATTTGGCTTATGAGACTGCTGGACAGCAGCCTCCTGAAAGAATTACTGCTCACTCTACTAGAGCGGTGGCTTCCAAATGGGCTCTTAAAAATTATGCTTCTGTTGAACAGATTTGAAAGGCTGCGACTTGGTCTTCTCTTCATACCTTTTCCAAATTTTCCAAATTTGATACTTTTGCTTCTTCAAAGGCTATTTTTGGGAGAAAGGTTTTGCAAGCAGTGGTGCCTTCCATTTAGGCTCCTGTCTTGTCCCTTCCTTCATCCGTGTCCTAAAGCTTTGGTATTGGTATCCCACAAGTAAGGATGAAACCGTGGACTCGGTACATCTTGCAAAAGAAAACAAAATTTATGCTTACCTGATAAATTTCTTTCTTTTGCGATGTACCGAGTCCACAGCCCGCCCTGTCTATTCAAGACAGATAGTATTTTTTATTGAAAACTTCAGTCACCTCTGCAACTTAAAGTTTCTCCTTTTTCTTCCTTGGCCTTTGGTCGAATGACTGGGGGTGGAGTTAAGGGGGGAGCTATATAGACAGCTCTGCTGTGGTTCTCTCTTTGCCACTTCCTGTTAGGAAGGATAATATTCCACAAGTAAGGATGAAACCGTGGACTCGGTACATCGCAAAAGAAAGAAATTTATCAGGTAAGCATAAATTTTGTTTTCTCTACACTGGGGATATTCCATTAGCCTTATGATACTGAGATACTTGGGTCAGTGATATTTCACAATATATTAGAAGCTGGCATCTTTTAGGTTCTTCTCATTTCTACCCTCTGGTTACTATTTGCTGAATTTAACATAGTCCACCAGTGATTCTCCAATTTCTATATTGTGAATGTCTTATTACTTATGGGCAGTATTTGCTAATTTATATCTGTTCTAAATTCATGCTGACATACAAACCTCACCGCATTAGTTAGATTTCTGTTTTTCTATGGGTATTTTTCCTTTTTTTAACCATTTCTATTAAAAGTTCATTTTTAAATCACCTTCTTGTCCCTTTTTTATGTATATATGGTTTAATTTCTATCATGGATAATATAGAGTGGCTGAGTGCTATTATGTACACGTTTTTTGTAGTGTGACTCTCACATTACTATTGGTGTATAGTATTTTCTGTGTACAGCACCTCTCCCCCTGAGAATACTTTATTCTACTGAGATTTACATTATATTCTGTAGGATTCACTATAAAGGTATTTTGGTATTTGGTACAATATATATCTATACCTATATATATAGGAATATCTATTTATAAATATAGAACATATTCTGCTATGTGCAGAACATTAGAATGTGACATATTTACAGTAAATACATAGTTAAACCCTTTGAATATTGCATAAATAAGCTTTTACATGTTTTCATCTACTTAACGGGATACTAAACCCTTCTTTTCTTTAATTATTCAGATAGAGCATGCAATTTTAAGCAACTGTCTGATTTACTCCTATTATCAATTTGTCTTAGTTCGCTTGCTATCTTTATTTAAAAAGCAGGAATAGTGATGTCGCGAATAGTTTGCCGGCGAATAGTTCCCGGCGAACATAGCATGTTCGCGTTCGCCGCGGCTTGCGAACATATGCGATGTTCGATCCGCCCCCTATTCGCCATCATTGAGTAATACTTGACCCTGTACCTCACAGTCAGCAGACACATTCCAGCCAATCAGCAGCAGACCCTCCCTCCCAGACCCTCCTACCTCCTGGACAGCAGTCATTTTAGATTCATTCGGAAGCTGCATTGTTAGTGAGAGGAGGGACAGTGTAGCTGCTGCTGATTTAGTAAGGAAATCGATAGCTAGGCTAGTGTATTCAGTATCCACTACAGTCCTGAAGGACTCATCTGATCTCTGCTGTAAGGACAGCACCCCAAAAGCCCTTTTTAGGGCTAGAACATCAGTCTGCTTTTTTTTTTTTCCTGTGTAATCTAATTGCAGTTGCCTGCCTGCCAGCGTGTGTGTCAGGCTCACAGCGTATACTGTGCCCACTTGCCCAGTGCCACCACTCATATCTGGTGTAACAGTAGTGTAGATTTAAAAACAAACAAACACTTTTTTGACTGTGTTAAATAATAGCAGTCAGTTTCCTTCAAACGTGTGCGTTTCAGTGCCTGCCTGCCAGGGCACAGTGTCCCCCCAGTGCAACTCATATCTGGTGTAACAGTAGTGTAGATTAAAAAAAAAAAACACTTTTTTGACTGTGTTAAATAATAGCGGTCAGTTTCCTTCACACGTGTGCGTTTCAGTGCCTGCCTGCCAGGGTACAGTGTCACCCCAGTGCCACCACTCATATCTGGTGTAACAGTAGTGTGGATTTAAAAAAAAACAACACTTTTTTGACTGTGTTAAATAATAGCAGTCAGTTTCCTTCACACGTGTGCGTTTCAGTGCCTGCCTGCCAGGGCACAGTGTCACCCCAGTGCCACCACTCATATCTGGTGTAACAGTAGTGTAGATTTAAAAAAAAAAAAAAAACACATTTTTGACTGTGTTAAATAATAGCAGTCAGTTTCCTTCACACGTGTGCGTTTCAGTGCCTGCCTGCCAGGGCACAGTGTCACCCCAGTGCAACTCATATCTGGTGTAACAGTAGTGTAGATTAAAAAAAACAAACACTTTTTTGACTGTGTTAAATAATAGCAGTCAGTTTCCTTCACACGTGTGCGTTTCAGTGCCTGCCTGCCAGGGCACAGTGTCACCCCAGTGCCACCACTCATATCTGGTGTAACAGTAGTGTAGATTTAAAAAAAACAACACTTTTTTGACTGTGTTAAATAATAGCGGTCAGTTTCCTTCACACGTGTGCGTTTCAGTGCCTGCCTGCCAGGGTACAGTGTCACCCCAGTGCCACCACTCATATCTGGTGTAACAGTAGTGTGGATTTAAAAAAAACAACACTTTTTTGACTGTGTTAAATAATAGCAGTCAGTTTCCTTCACACGTGTGCGTTTCAGTGCCTGCCTGCCAGGGCACAGTGTCACCCCAGTGCCACCACTCATATCTGGTGTAACAGTAGTGTAGATTTAAAAAAAAAAAAAACTTTTTTGACTGTGTTAAATAATAGCAGTCAGTTTCCTTCACACGTGTGCGTTTCAGTGCCTGCCTGCCAGGGCACAGTGTCACCCCAGTGCCACCACTCATATCTGGTGTAACAGTAGTGTAGATTTAAAAAAAAAAAAAAAAACACATTTTTGACTGTGTTAAATAATAGCAGTCAGTTTCCTTCACACGTGTGCGTTTCAGTGCCTGCCTGCCAGGGCACAGTGTCACCCCAGTGCAACTCATATCTGGTGTAACAGTAGTGTAGATTAAAAAAAACAAACACTTTTTTGACTGTGTTAAATAATAGCAGTCAGTTTCCTTCACACGTGTGCGTTTCAGTGCCTGCCTGCCAGGGCACAGTGTCACCCCAGTGCCACCAATCATATCTGGTGTAACAGTAGTGTAGATTTAAAAAAAACAACACTTTTTTGACTGTGTTAAATAATAGCAGTCAGTTTCCTTCACACGTATGCGTTTCAGTGCCTGCCTGCCAGGGCACAGTGTCACCCCAGTGCCACCACTCATATCTGGTGTAACAGTAGTGTAGATTTAAAAAAAACAACACTTTTTTGACTGTGTTAAATAATAGCAGTCAGTTTCCTTCACACGTGTGCATTTCAGTGCCTGCCTGCCAGGGCACAGTGTCACCCCAGTGCCACCACTCATATCTGGTGTAACAGTAGTGTAGATTTAAAAAACAACAACACTTTTTTGACTGTAGAATGCTTAATAGAATAATAATAGAATGCATCAGCCAATCCCATTTTTCCTACCTTAATTCCGATTGGCTGATAGAATCCTATCCGCCAATTGGAATTCGAGGGACGCCATCTTGGATGACGTCACTTAAAGGAATATCCATTCGTTGGGTAGGCGTCGTTGGAAGAGGATGGCTCCACGTCGGCTCGTTTGAAGAAGGCTCCACTCCACTTCGGATGGATGAAGATTGAAGACGCCGCATGGATGAAGACTTCTATCGGATGGAAGACCTCTTCAGCGCCCCTTGGATGATGACTTCGGCTGCTGCGGATGTCCTCTTCTGTTCCATCGTTGGTCGGCTGGCTGAAGACGACTAAAGGTAGGGAGATCTTCAGGGGGTTAGTGTTAGGTTTTTTTAAGGGGGGTTTGGGTGGGTTAGAGTAGGGGTATGTGGGTGGTGGGTTTTAATGTTGGGGGGTTGTATTTTTTTTTACATGCAAAAGAGCTGATTACTTTGGGGCATGCCCCGCAAAAGGCCCTTTTAAGGGCTGGTAAGGTAATAGAGCTGTTAACTTTTGTAATTTAGAATAGGGTAGGGCATTTTTTTATTTTGGGAGGCTTTGTTATTTTATTAGGGGGCTTAGATTAGGTGTAATTAGATTAAAAATCTTGTAATATTTTTTTATTTTTTGTAACTTAGTTTTTTTATTTTTTGTACTTTAGTTAGTTTATTTAATTGTATTTAATTGTAGGTATTTGTAGTTAATTAATTTATTTAATGATAGTGTAGTGTTAGGTTTAATTGTAACGTAGGTTAGGATTTATTTTACAGGTAAATTTGTATTTCTTTTAGCTAGGTAGTTATTAAATAGTTAATAACTATTTAACAACTATTCTACCTAGTTAAAATAAATACAAAGTTACCTGTAAAATAAATATGAATCCTAAGATAGCTACAATGTAATTATTAATTACATTGTAGCTATCTTAGGGTTTATTTTACAGGTAAGTATTTATTTTTAAATAGGAATAATTTATTTAATGGTAGTGTAGTGTTAGGTGTAATTGTAACTTAGGTTAGTTTTTATTTTACAGGTAAATTTGACTTTATTTTATCTAGGTAGCTATTAAATAGTTAATAACTATTTAATAGCTTTTGTACCTAGTTAAAATAAATTGAAATTTGCCTGTAAAGTAAAAATAAATCCTAAAATAGCTACAATGTAATTATTAATTACATTGTAGCTATATTAGGGTTTATTTTATAGGTAAGTATTTAGTTTTAACTAGGAATAATTTAGTTAATAACAGTAAATTTATTTAGATTTATTTAATTAATATTTAAGTTAGGGGGGTGTTAGGGTTAGGGTTAGACTTAGGTTTAGGTGTTAATAATCTTATTATAGGTTGCGGCGGTATAGGGGGGCAGGATAGGGGTTGATAAATGTATTATAGGTGGCGACGGTGTAGGGGGGGCAGATTAGGGGTTAATATGTTTAATATAGGTGACGGCGGGGTCCGGGAGCGGCGGTTTAGGGGTTAAACAATTTATTTAGTTGCGGCGGGGTACGGGATAGGGGTTAATAAATTTATTATAGGTGGCGGCGGTATAGGGGGGGCAGGATAGGGGTTAATGGGTATAATGTAGGTGGCGGTGGGGTCCGAGAGCAGCGGTTTAGGGGTTAATAACTTTATTTAGTTGCGGCGGGGTCTAGGAGCGGCGGTTTAGGGGTTAATACATTTATTATAGTTGCGGCGGGGTCTAGGAGCGGCGGTTTAGGGGTTAATAACTTTATTTAGTTGCAGGGGAGTTCCGGGTGCGCCGGTATAGGGGGGTAGAACAGTGTAGTTTCGTGTGGGTGCTTAGTGACAGCTTATCAATAAAGCTGGGAAAAAGCCGAAGAGCAGCGAGTTCGGATGAGTGATAACTATCACAGTCCGCTGCTCATCGCCCCATACTTGGTGCGCGGCTTTTTGACAGTTTTTTTGATAACTTTGGCGAACGTATTCAGGTCCGCGGCAGCGATGTGAGGCGAGCTTAGGCGAGCATATTGGGGCCGTCGAAGGCAGGTAAGTAGACACGTTGATAACTAGAGGCCAATGTGTATTAGACCTTAAAACAAAAACACACAAATGTACTGTGCTCTTTAATGCTTCCCTTACAGAAGAAACTCATTATTGGTGGCTCCATTAGTCTGTCTGCACTCTGCAGAGAATAGTAGAGCATGAGCGGCATATCAAGCAAACACATAGGAAGCTTTATGCTGTGGGATTTAGCTTCTGAACCGCTGCCTGAAAAGATGATTTGCAGCTTTTCAGCACACGGAGCTAACTCACACAGCATAAAGCTTAGATTCTCCTGCCTCAGTCTAGACTCTAGCAGTGCGGCAGGGGAGGCTATAGGCCTACAGAAGGGTGACTGGGGGAGAGGCCAGTTACCTGCAGCTGCTTCTTCTTGTTACGGTGCCTTACTATTAGAACATAAGGGATCCAGCACTGAATGTCCCATACTATATCGATCTGCTCTGTGTATTGTCCTTTCCCACGTGGAGGAGGTGTCAAGAACCTTCCTATCCTTTACAGGTTACTAAGTGATAGCAGGAATCTGCAGGCTCTTCTTTTCACTTCAATCGCGCGCGCTTCTTTTCTTGCCTTTTTTTTTTTTTTAAATAATTTTTTTTTGAGGTAACATGGCAAACAAAAATACAATTTCAAAAAGAAACATCATGGCAACATGCCCATTTGACATACATCAGGATTTACATGGTGAATTAAACAAGCATGTCTTCACATCTGTAGAATCTAAGCATATCCTAACCCAAAGGTACATTTTCTAGCCATGGATATTACCTCATTTTACATAAGTGCATTTTCAAAAGGACAAATAACACAAATAAAAACAACCAGCTTAGTATAAGCCTAATTTCAATGACCAATTCGTAACATATGCAGGCTTGATATATTCAACAAAACTTATAACAAAATAACATGACACTTGAAATTTTATATATACATTTTTTAACATGGATATAACATAACATAACAAATGGTAGTCATAAGACCTAATTTTTCATAAAAAATCTTGAAGAGGCGAGAAATAGGTCTTCTTGTGTCCACAGCATAAATAGCAGCCAGGGAATGCGATACTCTAGAGCTGCTTAACGCAGCACATAATCAAATAATAAGACTAAGGTTATATTATAATGTTAGGTGAACCTATTATCATGGGGAGTAGGGCCAATCTTGGACTCTGGGCATTCTACATATATCTATTGCTGGGTTAGCCACTTACAATGCCCAACTAGGAAGCCAATCTAAACACTAGCCTCTGCTAAATTCCTAGGGAAGCGTTTAGTAGTTTTATATGTGTCAAATTAAACATTGATTAACCAAATATCCCTCAGGATTAGGGTTACCCATTTAAAACCAAGCATTTCAGTAACAATAAAACTTTCATATATATAACTCATATTAATGAATATCCCACCTGGAACAATTAATTTACTAATGAACTTTACAGATATATAATTATACAATTAGTCCCCAAAGAATTAAGATTACTATTAAGTGAAGGAGACTACTTATGCTCAAAACTCGACCACACAGTTAGTAAACAGTTATAAGCCATCACAAGACAGAGTAAACTTCCCCTGGATTCAAAGACAAACCCCATAGGAAATACCATGAAGTTTAGGGTAAAGAATTTAAGACACTCAGGGGGTAAAAAAAGAGGGTGAGTCCTACCGCTATAAGCAAGCACCACATGTACTTGAACTAGTTAATGAGCCTGGGGTATGCCAAGACCACATGCTCCAGCTAAATCAACTTGGGATCTCTATGTATTACCAGGGCTTTAAGAAGAATTAGGAGCCAAACATACTGTCTCGGCCGCAGACAGTACACTGGGGCTACCATAAAGCTAGAGTAATCTATGTGGTAAAGAGACCCATCTAGACCTTTCAAGTAACTTTTATGGTAAAATAGCTGCAGTAAGGTGTAAGCCCCATAATGGCCTATATCTAACCTCTACCAATGGGGTCACAAATCACGCCAAAGCAGGCTACCCCCCCAAAAGTCCCCTCTTGTAGACAACATACTTAAAAAAAGGGTTAGTTTGAGGACAAGATACTATTGCGTCCAAGAGAGTACACTCTTGAAACTGCAGTATGGTTCAACATGGGTAAACATCTTAAATAATGTGATGTACATATAGAGCAGCATGGTAATCTACAATCAACATCTAACACTGGTAGAGTATATTATGTGCACTGGGCTTGGAACACATCCCATAGAGCTGCTGGCAATATCTAGAAAATATATTAAGCATTAATATCTAACATGGCTATCACATTAATAACTAAAAGAAAGTCACATAAGTCCCACATCTCAGACATAAAAATACCACTAGGCTTTATAACGGAGGCAACTTAATTCCTACAGGGTTCAATGCAGTACAGTTCGCATAGTCTGATAGTCCAGGGATACTGTCTTGCTCTGGTCATGGTATTCGCCGTCTACCCAACCCCAGCTCTCACCACCTTCAAAGCATAGAGGGCCTCAGGGCCCTGGAAGAACCATCGTGCATGGCTGGCCTTGACACACAGCAGGATCAAAGCACCCCCATCCAAATCCGGGCACCGAGGGTCAAAAGAGTAAGTAGATGCTCTATAAACCATGTGGCAGCCTTCCGGGGTGTGTGTATCTGTCGCATCGGGATCTTTCTGTCCAGCTCCCCCACATCCTATGTCACTCTTAGAATAGCCAGCGTTTCTCCCCGACGGCAGTAAAGTGAGATCTCACTCCTTCTGCATCACACTGCCCTCCAGCCGGGTAAGCTCAGTGGAACAAACAGAAGTCGGACGTCCGGCCACAGAGGCCTCAAAGCATTTTCCTAAAGTATAGGCTGTGCTCTCCGCTGCGTGTACTCCCAGATCTAGGGCAGGGAAGCCATTCTGGAGCTGTTCCTGCGACACTCCAACAATATTCTCCTCCATCCCATAAATTTCCACATCTGAGCACCTTAGCGTTAGTACTTAGTCTCCATTTTGCCCTGTGTCTCTCATTTGCGAAGTATGTGGGGTTATAATGTGATCAATCCTCTCACATATCCTCCTTCCACGGTCCTCCAGTAGTACCTGGATCATAATAAGTAGCTCCTCCATTATGTAGGGGTTATTAAGAACCTTTGGCAAAGGATATCAGTATTCTCTACTTACCCGGTTTCCCGGGGGGGGAGCCGAGATCTCTCTCCTTGGAGGCCGCCAGAGACACTCAGTGGTCCAGTTTGGGAAGCCCTGTTGTCGCAAGCAGAAATATTTTTATATATTGCCATTCAGCTAAATGTCCTCTGTGATATAAAGTATAAGATTTTGTTGGATGGCTATTCAAGCTGCAGATTACAGGTGGAATGTAACTCTGAGTAGCAGAGCTACCAATTTAGCACCCATCTTGGGCCATAGCCCGGACACGCCCCCTTTTCTTGCCTTTTAAACATGAATGACATCCTCTGGTGTAAACCCGCCCCTATGCAGTATCAGCCAATGGGAGTTTATGATTTCTTTTTTCTTTTTTTTTTTGGACGTCTATGTTTTAACGTCTGTATAGGAAATAAATGGAGTGAAGTAATTTACATATCAAGGGACACACAGCACATGTGTAAAAGTGCTATCAGGCAAGGCACATTGCAAAAATGCCCCACCTTTAGTTATCAATGCTATATTAGCCTCTTATTTTTTTATTATATTAAAATGGCGAGATGTTTTTTAACCCCCTCCCCCCAAACAAAAATTGTTATTACCCAACTATGCCACCAACTTTGCAATGTAATTTTTTTTTATATATATATACGTAAACTTTTTTTTATTTTTTTTAATAAACTTTTTATTTTATCCCCCCTCATAATGGGATACTTTGGGGGCACTGCCCCACTTGCCCCAATGGAAGAGCCTCCACTGTATCTGCTACATTCAATCAACTAGCGGGCAGTGTCTTAGACACTAGCGTAATACCGCTTAAGGTATTGTATTATGTTAACATTATACTGTAACTGAATATCTTGGGACAATATTACCATAAGAGGGTTGCTTCCCAGTATCATAGGCGCTTATGCCCCTAACTCTATGGGGAATGGAATTACATTAATTACACGTTTATCTAATATTGCAAGCGGACAGTGTCCTAGAGACACTAGCGTAACATTGCACTAATATTCTGACAGTATCTCCACTAAATTATCCACTATTTCTAGAGAGTAGAGACACTCACAACCTAGTTTGCCTCCTTACAGTGTAACTGTCCAATAGCTATATCTTATGAGAACCGAATGGACTAGCCCACTTAATACTGCAGACGGACAGTGTCTCAGTGACGCCAGCACTATACCTGTTTTTACCATTAGATTTTGGAGTGCCAGTATGCCATCACTCACATAGTTGAAGAAGCCTAGCAACTGTTTAAATATATTCATTATAAATTATAATTCTATAGTGTACATACTGGCTATGATCCTATTAACAGTTGATCACATTCACCACAAATACTAGTCTAATATTATTTAGTACCCAAGCCAGTACATATTGGTATATTATATTGATCATCCTTGCACAACACTTTTCTCTACACTGGGGACATTCCATTAGCCTTATGATACTTAGCTACTTGGGTCAGTGATATTTCCCAATATATAAGAAGCTGGCATCTTTTAGGCTCTTCTCATTTCTACCCTCTGGTTACTATTTGCTGAATTTAACATAGTCCACCAGTGATTCTCCAATTTCCATATTGTGAATGTCTTATTACTTATGGGCAGTATTTGCCAATTTATATCTGTTCTAGATTCATGCTGACATTCTAACCTCACCGCATTAGTTAGATTTGTGTTTTTATATGGGTATTTTTCCTTTTTTTCTATTAAAAGTTAATTTTTAAACCACCTTCTTGTCCCTTTTTTTTACGTATATATGGTTTAATTTCTATCTTGGATAATATAGAGTGGTTGAGTGCTATTATGTACACGCTTTTTGTAGTGTGACTCTCACATTACTTTTTGTGTATAATATTCTGCTATGTGCAGAACATTGGAATGTGAAATATTCATATTTTCATATTGAGTTAGCGCACATAGAAATATGTAATTGTGTTTGCACGAGAGTGGGGTGTGGTGATTTTTTTCCCACTTTTTTTTCTCCATTGACTTCTATAGGGAAATATACGTGAATGCACACACGTTATTCTAACTTCGTATTTTTGCGCTCGTTGGGTTACCGTGAGAGCGAAAACAGTTTACTTTCAACTCATAATATGATTGCAACCTGACGAGCGCAAAAAACTTCAAGCTTCACTTGTAATCTGGCCCACAAACTTTTCTCTGGGGTTTTTAACTGAAAGAAGAAATGCTATTTAAAAGGTTTGCTCTTACATGCCTTGCTTTCTGTCACACTTTATACAGATATTTATAGGAATATCTGTTTATAAATACATAGAACATATTCCCCTATCTGTAGAACATTGGAATGTGAAATATTTACAGTAAACACTTTTTTAAATATGAATATTGCATAAATATGATTTTACATGTTTTTATCTACTAAGGGATTAAATGCCCTATCCTCCTGCCGTAGGGGGAAATAACTAATAACATAACTATATTTATTTAATATAAACTTACAATTCTTGTATAACCTTAGAAATAAACAAACTTCAAAACAGAGTAGGTGAAATACCCGCAGATCACGTTTATTGTGGAACACAAGAACTCAACGACAACATCATCATAAATTAACAGGGGGCGGCAATCAAGTACTATATAAATCACCGTAACCCCTGCTAGGAAGATGGGTCGTGCCAGTGATGCAGGAGATAAGTGGAACTCGGCTACCACGCAAATGATGACTTTAGGGAGTTCTCTGCACTAGGCAACACGGACAGGGGACGCCCAGATGCGCATACAAAGACATCACCCCTGCCCGAAATTAGCCATCACTCAACCTCTTCTCATCCTGCACCACATGCCCGGACCAACCACCACACGAGATCACCCAAAATACAGGGCATTGCTCTCACCGCCACCACCCTCACAATTGTAGGAGTATATCTTGCCGAATATTCTCTAAGAACAAATCAATTCCACGATCTTGCAAATGCACCCCAACACTTCGATAAAGGCTTTTATCAGCCACTGATATGTTTGAGTGCTCCAGAACTAAACCTCCAACCTCAGACATAAGCTTATGCATTTCTCTGCTGAGCTTTTTTCGAATATGAAAATTCATGATTAGCCCATATAGCGCCAATCTGTGAATAATATTCAACCAACCCAATCTCACACCAGACAGCCACACTTAAAATGTTCTAAGGTTTTCCTGCATCACGGCACTCAAGTCACTACAAGGGGAGGCCCCTAAGTCATTGCCGCCCAGATGAATTTTCAGGATGTGTGGATTCTCCCAACGCCATGAGCGTTGCACAATAATCCAGGCAGACCTGACCAACATAGCCCTCTCCTACCCAACAACATAAGGACAGCCCTAGATGAGGGGAGGCTGAGTTGTTGTTGTTCCAGTCTTGAAGAGGCTAGAATAGCTACCCAATGGACATACAAGTGGGCGACTATCCATACTTTAAGCGGACCCCTTGTAGGCCCTGCAAAAGAAGCAAGAGTCAGAAACAGAACAGAAAACAAATTCAAAACATCAAAAAACACAATACTCTTACTGGGCAAAAAAGGGCCTCACATAAAGTTATACCTCTGTGACCTCCAGCACCCTAAAACTTTTATGTGGTCAGCCGACCAGCCTAATTCCGCTGCCATTGTTGTTGTCCTGGCACCTACCCTAAATGAATGGGGGGCTATGCTTGCTGGGTTCAAACTTGCTGTTTTGACTCCCCAACCCAATACCCAGTGAAACTGAAAACGAGTTAGGGGCGTATCATTGGTGTGAATTAAAAATCTCTGCGAACCTACTGGACACACATCCATATAGGATATTAAAGCTCTCGGGCAACAACAAATGTCCTGCTGGATGGGAAGTGAGAGCCAGACCCCTTTACCCTCCTGATCTACTTTGGACCGAGGGACGAACAGTAGGACACCTACATCCGTAAGCCGTACATGATCATACATGATCCCGCCACTGATTGGCTAATTTTGATGGAGGAACAAGTTCCCCAACCATTTAAGTCCCATGAAAAGCAAGGGTGAAAGCCGCTGAGAACAGGACATCGAACAGGGTGACCAGCCTATCCATGGTTTTGGTTCCCTAATATTCGTGTATAAAACCACCATGAACAATTAAATCCCCACTTATATACCGTGTACTCTGAAATACAAGGTATGTATTCTGTAGTTTGATTTCCACCACATTGTATGGTTGTTGTGTTAGGCGTTGATAGATTGTTACGTCTAAGAAAAGATAGAAAATATTGTATGTTATGGAATATTTTTGTATCATCTTCATGTGAACTTGAATGTGAATTCATTTTGAATCTAAATTTATTCGGCATTCCCATAAAATGGGGGGGGGGAGGTCCAACAAGAGGTGGCTTGTATAGTTGATATAAGAAGTAACTTGCATGCTACATTGCTGTGTATCATTGTGTGGGGTTAATGTTAATATATTCAAAATGTTATTGTAACATAGATTTTTAGATGTAGATTCCAAAATAAATACCTCACAACTTTGGTCGATATTACACCATTTTGGATCCTTACCTTCTAGGTTTATGCCATAATTATGTGAAGCATCACCGTACCAAGCAAACAAATTATAACATTTTACAGATACACAGGGTGTCCTATGTAATGGTGCAGACCTTTTTGGTCTCTCTAAAGGAATAGAGTTATTATTTGTGCTAAATAGTTCACAAACAGGTGTAAAATGTCCAGCATCTTCAGGTGAGTAATAACATGCCGTTATTAATACTATTGGGATATACACAAAAATCAATATCCCCATCAGAAAAAGGAAGATCTTGCAGGAATGTCTTGGATCCATGATTGAGATCACCATCCTGGTCTTTGTGAGGAGTGATCGATACCTTATCATCCGCTTCTCCTTTGTGAGGGGTGACCGATACCATGTCACCTGCTTCTCCCCTCTTTGGACAGAGTTTCACTCGTGAAGTGTGTATCCAGATGTCCTTGTTGTCAGTCAGTACGGCAGTCCTGGTTACAGTGATCACAGTGACGGGTTTGCTGAACGGGAAACCTCCTTTCTTTGCTTTATTCAGCTGGCGGATGCAGACAAGATCTCCAGGCTTGAAAGGATGGGTTGGTTCCTGTGAGGGAAGAGGTAAACGGGAAGACACATCACCATAGATGCCATTCAACTTATCAATCATTTTTTTTACATATTGTTCCTTAATACAATCTAAATCACCATTTTTAATGATAAGCGGGCCTTTTACCCATGGAGTCGGGAATGGTCTACCCATTAGGACCTCAAATGGAGACAACCTGGTAGTCCGATTTTGGGTCATTCGGATTTCTGCTAAAATCACAGGTAAATAGTTTTGCCATTTAACTCATGTACCTGCTGTTGCCTTTAAAAGTTTTTCCTTGATATTGCGATTCATTCTTTCTACAATCCCTGAGCTTTGAGGGTGGTAGGGAATATGAAAGTTCCAATTAATCTGTAACCATTGTACTAACTCATGTGTGATTTTACTAATGAATGCTGGACTGTTATCAGAATTAATCTGAAGTGGACAACCAAATCTGGGAATTATTTCAGTGGCTAAAACTATATCCACTGTTTTGTTTTTTTGTTACCCTCTGGGTAACAAAGGCTTCTGGCCACTTAGAAAATTGGTCAACTATTACAAGCAGATATAATTGTTTAGTGCCAGTTTTTGGAATATGTGTACTGTAAAGTCAATTTGTAGATGTGTGAATGGGGCTCTAGGTGGGGGTAAGTGGTTATGTTGGGCTTTATTGGGGATGGTTGCATTGGTTTGTAATGTAAGCAATATACACATCTATTAATATATGCCTTGCAATGGTCACCTATGCCTTCAATGTAGAAGGATTGTTTCAGCAAGTTAGTTGTTGGTTTTATACCTAGGTGTCCTACACCATGGGCTTGTGCTATAAAGAGTGGTGCGCTGTTTACTGGTATGCCCACCTTCCCCTCTTTGGAAAACAAACCATTCTCATCTAAAGTTAACCCATTAGTTGTCTAGAAAGATATGTCACTAGGAGTGGCATGTCCCTGGAGTTCAATAAGCATATGGTCTGTAGAACATGAATATATACAGACGGATGGTCCAGGTGTATGAGAAGCATAAGCAGCTTCTTTAGCAATTTTATCTGCAAGTGCATTACCTAAGGAAATGGGGTCAGACTTGTGTGTATGTGCATGGCAATGTATGATTGCTATGTCCTTTGGGAGGTGTATGACCTCTAAAAGGTCATTAATCAGGTCTGTATGAGAGATGGTCTTGCCATCTGCTGAAACAAAACCACGTTGTTTCCATATCATACCAAAATCATGCACAACCCCAAAGGCATAGCGAGAGTCAGTGTAAATGTTAACAGATTTATCCTTAAACAATTTACATGCTTTTGTGAGTGCAATTAATTTGGCAGCTTGTGCAGAAGGATAAGGAATGGGGCCTGCATCTAGCACAATGTCTGGTAGCTGCACAACAGGATAGCCTGTCTTATAAATACCGTCACTAGGTCGGGAATAAGAACCATCAACAAACACATTATCAGTATGGTCAAAAGGTTTGTCCATCAAGTCAGGTCTTGGTGTGGTAATGTGGTGTATTACCTCTATACATTCATGGTCTGTCCAGATTTGTATTATTCAGTAATATACATTCACAACCAGAAAGTCTTTGAGAAGTCATATGTTGGGTAGTGACATTTTTTACAAGATGTAAGACTTGGTGACTAGTGTGTAGTACTATCGGATGGCCTAGTATGATTGTTTCAACCATCTCTACAGCCATGGCACAAGCCGCCAATGCTCGGAGACACGCCGGTATCCCCTGTACCAGTATTGGAACTACTTTGGAAAAGAAAGCTACGGGACGCACATTGCCTCCACCATGCTCTTGGGCACAGACAGCAGCCATGGTTTTACAATTGTCCCTCACATACAAGTGAAATGGTTTACAATAATCAGGTAGTCCTAAAACAGGGGCACTAATAATGCTAGTCTATAGTGCTATGTAGGATTTAGTCATGTCTGTGGTCCATTGTATATGTTCTTGGCTATCCCCTTTTGTGGCTTGCCTTAAAATGGAATCGTGATGGGAGCACTCAGGAATCCATTGTCTGCAATAATTAATCATACCTAGAAAGGTGAGCATGTCCTTTCTAGTGGCTTGGTTTGAGATCTGTTGAATCGCTTGGATTAGTTTGGGACTGATGGACTGGTGGCCTTGGGAAAGCACAAAACCAAGGTAATCCACTTTTGTCACTCCTACTTGTAGCTTATGTTTTGCTATTTTGTGACCGTCGGCAGCAAGGTGTTTTAACAGACTAATTGTATCTACTGTATTTGCCTCCTGGTTAGGACTACACAACAGTAGGTCATCGACGTACTGAAGGAGGACGGAACCTTGGCTGGTTGTCCATGACCGCAAGGTACGTTGGAGCACCAGCGAATAGACCGCAGGTGAGTCCACATAGCTTTGAGGAAGACGGGACCAGGTAAGCTGACGCCCATCATAAAACAAAGCCATAAGTAGCTGTGTCTCAGGGTCCAATCGGACCGAAAAAAATACATTAGCTAAATCAATGACTGTAAATATACAGGCGTCATGTGGAATGGCTGTAAGGTTGTAACATCTGGGACTATTGGGGCAATTGGGATCACTATTTCATTAATCGCTCTTAGGTCTTGTACTAACCTATATTCATTGTCTTTCTTTGGGATCAGATTTATAGGAGTATTATAGGGAGTAACTACTGGACGGAGGATTCCTTGTTTAAGGAATTCCTCTATCATGGGCCTTATCCCTTCTTTCTTTTCTCTAGACAATGGATATTGTTTAATAAACACTGGAGTTGTATTAGGTTTCAATCTTGCCTTATACGGGGTACACTGAAATAAACCAACGTCAAGTTTTGAAGATGCCCATACAGAGGATGGGACATCTGTCAATATGTCATTATAAAAATACAGGTTAGTGGACCCTAGACTCATGTCTAACCCACCCCGTCTAGTGACAGCTACTTTCACTCTAAGGGGACCCATGAGATCACGACGCAAAAGGTTAAGGGGACACCCAGTTATAATACGAAATGGGTGCAAAAGGTGTTGGCCAGTAAAGGGTACCCTAACTTCAAGTGGTGGTGTGATGCAAGTCTGAGTCAGCACTCCATTAATCCCTAGAGAAGGTTCAGATTTTACAGTAGTGCCATCATACATATCTGAGCATAAGGTGGCGCATGTAGCTCCGGTGTCTACTAGAAATAGTAGGGGTTCTCCCTCCACCTCTAGGACCAAATATGGTTGCTCATGATAACTTGTTGACACCACTGGAAAAGTTGGAGTGATACCTTCTGGGCACCCCTATGGTCATTGTATGTTGTGTTTGGGTGCCTCCATGGGTGCAGGGGCTATGTAAGGCTATCAATTATACTGTCGGGATTATAAGGCGGCCAGAATTATTAGGGGGTTTTGGGCATTCCTTTTTCCAATGTCCCTGTTCCCCGCAGTTAAAACAATGTGTTCTGTTTGAAGTATAATTTCTCCTTACTCTTCCTCTTGCTCTCCCTCTACCTCTCACATACATTCTATTACTCCCTGTATTATCCCTTTCCCTGGCCTGGAATGGGTCACAATGTTGTAAACTCTGCTTTTGATAAAAAGCAGCTTTTTTCCCCTCTAATTTCTTGATGTCAAAACAACCTGCCCCTTCTTTCTCATGAATTCTTTTCAAGAATTCTGCTGGAGTCAACTCCGGCCAATCAGAGACAAGTTGTTTCACCAACAAAAAAAGCTGAGGTTGCATTTTACTAATGCAAGTCTGGACCTTCAGAGAGCCCATTGCCTCTCCTGATTCCATTTCAGCCTCTTCCTTCCAGCATTTATAAAAATGCTTAACAAATTCTACTACTGTTTCCTTTGTATTCTGTTTGCACGCTAGTGCAATTGACATACTTTGTTTATCCTTCCATATTCTATGCATTTCTATACTTAATTCTCTCCATATTTCGTTAAGTCCCTCACGTGTGTTTGGGGCATACCTAGTGGTTGGATCATGACTCAATTTACTAATAGTCTGTACATTACCCCACTCCCAACCTGATTCAGGGTCATAGTCTAGAAGTGCATCAATGATAATTCTTATGTCTGTCTGTGTCATGTTTTGTCCCTGTAACATTCTTTTTAAATACATAATACAAGCTGATGGATGTTGACGGGGGTTTGGGGCTCTCTTAGTAATATCCCTTAATTCACCCGGGGACAGAGATTTAATAATTAATTGGTCTCCCACAGGGAGAAATTGCATACTAGCTTTTGGTTCAGCCGCCTCCTCCCCTTCTACTTTTTCATTCCCTCTTCTATATTGTGGGGTTAATGTAGGGGGGTAGGAAGGTGTTACTGGTTCAACCTTAATCAGGTGTTTGGGCATAATTAGGGGTTTAGTGACCTGGTATCGGGGAGTTACAGAAGTTCCTGGCATAGTCCATTCCTGGGGTACCTGAGTAGAGGCAATAACAATGGTCTCTAGATCTATGTCACTAGGGGATGAAGGCTAGGATATAGTTTGTTGTATGATGGCAAAGGTAGGTGAGGGGCAATATGTGGGGCAGGGGGGTGAATATGTTGTCTGCCTTTGCTTCCTACTTTTACCCTTCTTTTTATTTCCATCCACATCAATATATTGCCAGTGTGGAGCAACTATCAGCCAATTTTCACCACCCTTTTTCATATAATTTATATCCCACCCTGGGACACCCTTATACCATGGAAATGCATCTTCATCACCTAGACACAACCCTTTTACCATATTCATATGAAATGTATCATTATCCCCCTCTCTGAGAAATAGATCAGAGCTTCTCATAGCTTCCATCCATCCTGCTATATTATCAACCCAGGGGACAACATACATGTATCCCTCGGGCGACACCCTTCCCACATAATCTTTACATGTCTCTCCCGGTCTAGGTGGTGGAAATTGTTTAGACTTGGATTTGTCCATTCTCAACTACTAACTTATCCTTTAAAAATTTACAACAAAAAAATGCAATACTTTACCTTTAAGAGCAAATGGCTGTACTGAACCAAAGGTTCCGACAAATCCGCTACCAGTTATTGTGCTTAAATGCTTAAGTTTGCAACAAGATAAAATATCACTATTCTGTTTCTTTCAGTTGTCACTGGCTTTCATCATTTCTGGGTCAAAGGGTTACCCCTTACCAGAGAGATGGTGCATTTACAACGTTCAGAAACCTAACAGCAATAAGCAACATTTTACTTTCTTAACACTTTATACAATAAGCAACATTTTGCCATACAGCATATTTAAAAAGCAAGCAGCATGAGAATGTGTGGTTTTATCCTTCAACCAGACTTTATATAACTTATATAACCTGATTTCTACCAAAGAAATCTATTATTCCCCTTTTAGTCTACCAAAAACTTAATAATTAAAATCTACCAAAGATTCACATATATGTTTCCCAACTATTCCTATGTGGATGGAACTTTAGGGATCCCGTGGTAAGAGAAAAGGTCAGAATAAAAGACTTTGTTCAACTTACCTTATGAGATCTCTTGTTCCATCCCACCTTCTGACACAAGTTTGTTGGGTATAGCGTTTGTTCCTTGTACTGGCTGACAGGATGCAACAACGCCTTCTCTTCAGAGCTCTGGGGATCAGCAAGAATGACACAGACACAAAATGTGTTTCTCACTAATTCCAATTTATTGTTAGTATGTACAATGGTTTTATAGTAAATTATACGTCACAAGAGGCCCCAGGAAATATAGAAAAAACGTAGTTAGCAGTTACACATCTGGATGAGGCCACAGGAAATAAGGGGATGCAAGAATGAGTAAGGGAAAGATGCAGAAAATGTTCATATAAGCATATATGGATAGAATTATATTAGAACCATATGTGAAAACTAATACAAAGGAAACTCGTGGAATGCTGCTGTGGAATGCTACTTGCTGCATTATATACATTTCATACAAGTTGTAAAATCCCCATTATGTGTCTGTTTAAAAGTCCCCACAAACATAATAATATATATAATATACCCATCAAAGACCAGGAGCCGCATGTAACGTACCACTTCAGGGGAAGAGGCGGACAGTCTGTTAATTGCGAAGACAACACTTCAGTTATCCATCCAAAAAAACCACTGACCTGTCTCTCAACTTGTGGCCCCATATTTCTAACACCACAATAAACTGAAAAAGCTCTAAGAGGCAAAGGTTCTTAGTAAGCCCTTCTGTCCACCACTCCTGAGGCCACGGCTCCATGCTCCACTCACCATTGAGGTGCGCTCTGTATCCATGCGAACCTGTAGCATTTGCAAAGAGTTGAAGAGATTGGTTGAAAGCTCGACCCTTGAGCCATGTACAAATGCCGTTCAAATCTAGCAGGAACCAGTCCCACACCCAAAGATCCTCTATCATCTCAGTGATCATCTGTATCCTTGCACATGGTGATTGAACCCCTTGGAGCTGCCGCTCCATCCGTTTGAGGAAGATTTTACCCATCAGAATGACCCTCCCCACAAAATTCAACAATCCTACATGGGATTGCAACTCTCTTAGCGTGCAATATGTAACAGAAGCAATCCGATGAACTTTGCATAGTATTCTCTGTATCTTGTCCAATGGAAGTCTGCACTGCATAGAAACGCAGTCAATCTAAATTCTCAAGAATGTAGAAAATAGTGAGAGTCCAGAACTTTCCAGCTCACAACACTGTGCAAGCTGCAGGGATAGAGACAAGTCCCAGCAAAATCCAAGGAAATACATAAAGCAGCAGCACCAGTGAATACATTTCCTTTTATATAGGACAAGAGGATAAAAATCACAACGTTTCGGGGCTCACCCAATAGTCATGTGTACAATTCTTACATGGTAGGTCATTACATTTATACCCTTCAGGTGAGAGTATTCACAGGTGTATCCATCACATAATCAATACATATCGCCATCTACTGACAGAAAGATAACATTACAACTTTTATGACTCAAACCTATAAAAAGAGTCATTACACATCGCCACCCACTGGTGAATATACCATATTACAGAATATTTTATTTTAATAGAAAAAAATTCTTATATATTAAATAAAAGTTTCTCATTAAAGACAGATCACATGACACAGGATAACTACTGAAGTCATGAACTCAATCACAGCATGTATCTCTAACTTAATCTCACATATACTGATAATTCAATCCTGAACCTGGCCAAAATAATTCAGGATTAAGGCATCTTATAGGAACAGCGACCAATCTAAATCCATATTTAGACCCCTAGGGTGCAAGGTATCTAATTTAAAAATCCAGAATGCCTACCGTCTCTTCAAAATAAGCTCTCTATTGCCCCCTCCCCTAGGCCTTTCTATCCTATCTATTATCTGAAATCTCCACTGTGAAATTTGATATCCAGCCCTAACAAAATGGTTAGAAACGGGGGCTTCTTCATCACCCCTCCTGATGTTTGACTTGTGTTGGTTGATACGCTCTCTGGCTTTCCTTGTGGACTCACCAATATATACCAGGCCACATGGGCATTTAATCAAATAGATAATAAAATCTGAATTACAGGTATAATAATCCTTTATATCAAACTTTGATCAGATTTCCCTTTTAACTTCAAATTTCAGGTCATGGGGAACCCTCATATACACACCTTTATTAGATAGTTGGTAAAAGATCTCTGCAATGGCGATGGGTTCCAATGTGGCCCCCAATTATGCAAATATATACATGAATTCCTTTGAGGAAAAACTTGTGTATAAGAATCCTCTGTTTATCCAGTATGGCGCCACATGGTGGTGCTATATTGACAATATATTTGGCGTTTGTGTGGGCGACATTGGAACCCTTCTAGAGTTCATGGCTGATTTAAATGGTTCTACTAGGTCCATAAAATTTAAAATCACTTTTAGTGAGTCTAGGCTTGATTTTCTGGACACATCAGTGTATAAAGGTGAGAGCCAATTGTGTGCAGATTTATACTTAAAGAGTATTGACCGTAATAACTTGGTTAAATATGATAGTGCCCACCCTGTGCCCCTGTTGAACTCACTTCCATATAGCCAACTCTTAAGAGTAAGGAGGATTGTGTCTGATGCTAATTTAGTTGAAGAGAGGCTCGGGGAGATGGAGAAGTTGTTTATTAATAGGGGTTATCCTGAGGAGCTAATAAAGAAAAATATTGACAAAGTACTGGCATTAAATAGGGAGGACCTACTGAAAGAGAATAAAATGAGTGAACAGAAAAATAAAAATAAGGACCAATATAACAGGCAATCTAAACAAATACAGAATATCATTAAAAAGCATTGGCATATCCTTAGGGATTGCAACCCTTTGGTTACTGAGTTCAGTCAATATCCTATGCCTGTGTATAAAAGAGCCCCGTCTCTTAGAGATGGCCTTATTAGGAGTGATGTTGGTAGTGCTAGAACTGGTGGAACAGGCTATATTACTAATAAGAATAAGGGTTGTTACCCCTTTCTGGGGTGTTTTAGCTGTAGCAATATGATCAAAGGACGCCAGTTTACCCACCCGCATACTGGAACAAAGTTTGATATAAAGGATTATTATACCTGTAATTCAGATTTTATTATCTATTTGATTAAATGCCCATGTGGCCTGGTATATATTGGTGAGTTGACAAGGAAAGCCAGAGAGTGTATAAACCAACACAAGTCAAACATCAGGAGGGGTGAAGAAGAAGCCCCCATCTCTAACCATTTTGTTAGGGCTGGAAATCAAATTTCACAGTTGAGATTTCAGAATATAGAAAGGATAGAAAGGCATAGGAGAGGGGGCAACAGAGAGCTTATTTTGAAGAGATGGGAGGTATTCTGAATTTTTAAATTAGATACCTTGCACCCTAGGGGTCTAAATAGGAATTTAGATTGGTTTCTGTTCCTTTAAGATGTCTTAATCTTGAATTATTTTGGCCAGGTTCAAGATTAAATTATCAGTATAAGTGAGATTAAGTTAGAAATACATGCTGTGATTAAGTTCATAACTTCAGTAGTTATCCTGTGTGATCTGTCTTTAATGAGAAACTTTGATTTAATATATATATAAAAAAATTCTATTAAAATAAAATATTCTGTAATATGGTATATTCACCAGTGGGTGGCGATGTGTAGTGACTCTTTGATTTATCTGTGTTTGTATTTTTATAGGTTTGAGTCATAAAAGTTGTAATGTTATCTTTCTGTCAGTAGATGGCGATATGTATTGATTATGTGATGGATACACCTGTAAATACTCTCACCTGAAGGGTATAAATGTAATGACCTACCATGTAAGAATTGTACACATGACTAAGGGGTGAGCCCCAAAACGTTGTGTTTTTTATCTTCTTGTCCTAAATAAAAGTAAATGTATTCACTGGTGCTGCTGCTTTATGTATTTCCTTCGATTCTCAAGAATGTGAGGAAGGTACATGGACCCTCTGTCTTGTCAATGGGCTAGAGGAACCCCGAATTTGGACAACGTCATCATCCTCATACTCTGCATCAACAGCTCACAATCCCTGGAACCCGGGTTGCCTACCAACAAAAATTCATCCAAGTAATGAGCGATTCTATCTTTCCCTGCCACTTCAGCCACAGCCCAATGAAGAAATGTGCTGAATGTGTCAAAGTAGGCACAAGAAATAGATCGGGAGACAACGATCCAAGTAGTAGGACTCGTCAAACCAACAACCCATCAAATAGAATGAAGAACTGGAATGTGCCGATTCCACATCCAGTTTTGCCAAAAACGCATCACATTCTGCCGTCCACACTACCTGTTGTGCTTCATCAAAGGAATGGTAATGTACTGTGCTCAGCTCAGTGGGAATAACATCATTAACAATTTAAAATCTCTGCAAACTTGTGAACCAAGTACCGTACCCGTGACTGGAATAACAAACCCATGCTGCAAGCCTCCCTTAAGCAAGGACGCCATGCACCTGTTGGGGTATAAGGCTAACTACCCCTCAGTGGGGTTTCCGCCGTTACCTGCTGTAGCACTCCTTTTTCCGGGCTTTTTATGTCTCTCAACTTTCTTGACGCAGTTCGCGGCGGGATGATTACCCCCTCTGCTGAAGCAAAAAGAGCATGCTACCCCTATTGGGCACTGCCTGTCTTGAAATTTCCAGTAGACCCCTGAAGCCCGAGGAGATGGGTGACCTGGTGCTTGGGTGGCCATTAGCGTGCTTGCCTACATTGCCCGCTCGGGTTCCAAGAGCGCCCACAGCTGCATCTCCACTGCCCCAAAGTCCAGAAGAGGGTTACTCACCATCTTCCTACTGAAGGCTGCGTCATATTCCACGGGAGGGAAAGAAAGCTCCTCCCCCCCACCAGGAATGGATGTAAATGTACCCCGCCCACTAACACTTATCATGCTCTCAAGCACATCCTCTACATGTACAACATCCACATGCTCCTTATTCATAAATGTATCCTGAACCTCATCCCTAAAATGACACTTTGAACATGCAAAGTGGGCCTACTCCTGCCCTTAAATGATGGTAAATCCTGACTAAGACTCTGAAAAAATGGGGCGTGACCTTTCTAGTAAGGACCCTATCCCCTGAACTGCTATGCTCACCGCTAAACACGACCACCTGATGCAACCTACTCAAGCTTTCGCTCCAAACATTCACACTAGAACAATGCACACCAGTGCCCCGAGTCGGAGGCCCCTTGCCCTGCCCACTTACACTTTCATGCGGTTGAGCCTTATTAGATTTCCACTGGCACTTAGAATGGCCTTCTCTACTGACTGGGGCATTCATCAGGGCCTTATTTCCCGCTCCCTGTCTCTGCACACTATTGCAAGCCTGATGTCCAGGCTTCATGCCCCTTTTATTTACACGGCTGAGCTCAGACCCCCCTGATGCGCTGTGATCCAACATAGCAGACCCTCGCAAGCACTGGCCCCCCTTTCCAGGCTTTGCCCAACCTCCAGGAGCATAAGCTTCATGCGTTCCTCTTTGCAGCCAGTCATCAACTGGTGCTTCCATAAATGACATCACCGGAAGTGCCAGGACCTGAAGTGAGGGCTGGACCGGAAGTGGAAATCGTGACCAGAGGATCTGACGTGGAGGCCATTGCCACACGGATGGGACCCGCCGCCGACCGACCAGAAGACTGGATGGCCGCGCTGGGAAAAACAGATAAGACCGCCACAAAGGACTGAAGGAGAGACATGGCTGTAGAGAGGGATTCTCCAGACCAGACCACCACCGTCCCAGGTAAGGACCCCATGCTCCCACTAGGAATGCCATTGATGAGGGGGTTAAGGGCAAAGAAGTGGGACAGAGAAAGGGACAGACCCACGGGTGGAACTACACACAGGGCCTAAATCCTTGGGAAAACCTGGGTCCCCCTCAAGGCTGGGAACCTCACAAGGCCCCCAATCACCAATTGACTTCATGTGTCGCCGGATCAGAGGAGTCCAGAAGAAGGGAAGAAGCACCTCCCTCACCAACCCTAACAGGAGAAGGGGAAAGGGACAGAGGGGGAAAAGGAGGGTGACCCAGCGCATCCGATGAAGAGGCAATCCAGTCCTCTGTGTCACTCTCCTCAACTTCTTCTCTTTCCACAGGCTTCTCCAGTGACTCCATGTAACTTCTTGGAGGAACACTAATTCCTGGAACGCTCCATGTGAAAGCTTCAGGCATATAAACAGAAAGAGGGATTGGACTTCCAGTTCAGCTCTTAAAAAGGTAAGTCTAAATCCCTCCAAGATAATAGCAACATTGTTGCACACACACACACACACATGGCCCACTCAATCATCAAGGCCTTAACCCTTATGTTCATTTCAAGCAATTTGCCTTACATTATCTTTAACTGCAAAGGGTTTCAATGCACTTCTATATATATCTATATATGCGAACTTATGCATTTATGTGTTTATATGTCTGTAAACACATATATACACATATAAATACCTAAATATATAAATATTTTTTATTGAGGTTATATGCATAATACATAAACATAAGAAGGGAATCACAACATACATATCGATGAGAATGCAAAATCATGCCTAGAGCTTCGCAAAGGAATCTAGGCCTACCAAAAAAAATACACACTTAACCTCATATTTTCTCATTTTTTCCTGTTAGAAAATAGTCTAAAAATATGAATGAAACATATTTAAGGCATGCAAGACACACAATATCTGAAATGATGAGGAAAGAACAATGATATCACCTGTCTTGCTACAGCTATTATATTATCATAACTGTTAGATAAATAAAATTATATTCTGATATTTGTGTTGACTAAACACACAAACTTGAAACATCACATCTGTTGCCCTAACAAGATAAAAATCATATCATATAAAATGACATACTCAATTGCACAAACACAAAAGCGTCTAACAGTTATATAACTAAACATCAAATAAAGTCAAAAACAGATATGATATATCATCAAAAAGTGTTTGTTTGCTCTCTTTTCTTTCAATAAAATGGTTGGTATAGCTCTATATTGCTGCGAGAATGACAATGTTAAAGATAGAGAGCATAGTTATTTATATGATTGAGTGTTTCCATATGAAACATATTACTGATAAATGCGGTTATTCACAAGGGAACCGCGAAATAAGTATCTGGTCTAATCATAAAAAAACAGAATACTATATAGTAAGGGGGGGGGGGGGGAGGTGGTAAAGTGAATTATTATATGAAAGATATGTAGCCTAGGAACCAAAAGGCTCATTGTGGGTCAGGGAGGAGTTACTTAAATAAATGTAGGAGGCAGCAAATACTAAGTAGATAAGCTTTAGTAACACTGGGCAGTATCATCGTATATATAGTCACATGAACATGTTGGTTAACCATGGGAGGATAAGAGTGAGCTGGTTTTATCAACTGACAGGGAAATTATATGTAAAATAACTATGGGGACAAAAGGCCTTAAGGATTGTAAACATTATATTTTCACGTACTCTCATGCCCAGCTTTAAGTGATATAAAACATTTAGGTCGAGCTATAAAGAGGCATAAATTGCCACAACTGGTACATTCCAATGAGACCAAATAAAGTGGACATTATTGAATATTAAATAATTGGACCTTCGGTGTTAGCTTGTAGAAGACAATGTTGTATAATTAAATCCTGCACCTGGGCACGGGCCATATGCCCATCGGCAGGTAAATCAATTAAATTATAAGTTAGATAGGTCCTAATGATATATTGTTCTATGTCTCTAGTATGTCTATTTTAACGGTCCTTTGTTAAGGCTACATGAATGAATGTGGGATAGTACGTAAGCAACTACCCTAAGGGCCAAGATTAAATCCAAACTTATAACGTGGATTGTGATACGTCCAACTAGTATATATTGTAGAGACCTCTAGAGACCCTCTAACATAAAATTTAGGCTGACATGTACAATGCAAACAATGACCATAATCAAACTTATGTGTATGGAATATAGAGATAAGACATGCCTTCTGTAAGAAAAGTAATAGTTATGTAAAACAGGCAAGCACATTCAAAGAATTGCTTAGTGGTCAACTGGGTTATGAAAAATATAGTAAAACACATTTTATGTGAAACTGTGGAGGCGTCCCCTAAGAGAAGCACTAGCAATCAATATCTTTTTTAGCAAGCTTGGACATCAATAGACAAAATGTGATAGATAACACTGCCATTACACAGAATGCTTAGAGATTGAGCCAGATATTACATAACACAGGATAAATAAACCACGGTCTGTAGTTTAGCATGTTAGACACAATACAAGACATTTGACCTAAAACAAACTAAACTTTGTAAGTGGGTAAAGTCTGGTAATTGTCTGCTTACCCTCCCTTAGCTACGTGGACGGTGAATATATCGCCCATTGTGCTGTAAAGGTGGTCTAAGTCTAGTGATTCACTAGTTTCACAAGATAGTTGTTGCTATTAGATGAGACCTACCCTATTTAACAAACTTAAGGGGTATAAGTCTATCAAAATATATTGAGGGATATAAGCAGAATATCCTAAACACGAATATGAGCTACATATTTAAACTTAAAGGGACATGCCACCCACATTTTTTCTTTTATGATTTAGAAAGAGAATGCAATTTTAAACATATTTTTAATTTACTTATATTATCTAATTTGTTTTATTCTCTTGATATTCTTTGATGAAAAGCATATCTAGATATGCTCACTAGCTGCTGATTGGTTGTTGCACATAGAAGCCTTGTGTGATTGGCCCACCATGTTCATTGCTTTTTTTTCAACTAAGGATATTTAAAAAATGAAGCAAAATAAATAATGGAAGTAAATTGTAATGTTGTTTATATTTCTATTCTCTATCTGAATCATGAAAGAAAGATTTTGGGTTTAGTGGCCCTTTAAGATACAACTGTGAAAAATAGACAGCTTTTGTGCACACTTAGTCCACTCATAGAGAGTAAGTTGTATAGTTGAACATAATGGTGTACTTTATATAAATATCTTGAAGTATTTTTCAACACACCTTGCAGTAAAATATTTAGTATGAAGCATATTTAATAGGAGCCTAAGTAACTGGTTTCTATACATATACCTATATTTTACTAACAAGATAAACATTTATATAGTGTTCAACTATACTAAGGAAAAGGCAATGAGACTATAGGGAGTATAAGGTAAACGAAATTGCACTGCTTAAACCTGCAAAACTTAAAATGTGTTAGCTGCATTAACTTTAACCCTATAAACTGACACAAACTGCAGGACAGTCCCATATAAAACAATATTCATATACATTTGAAAACATGCAACATATTAATAAAACAAGTGACCAGGGAGATATGAGCGATAAGCTACACTGTAGTGAAGGTTTGGCTATCCAGCTAAAGTCCAGAACAGAACAGTTCAAATGGCGCAACGCTGCATCTTCTCTGCATCCAAGAGGCCTAACCTACCCCAGCTCTAATGTCCAACCCTGCTGCTTTAACCAGTGCCAGTTGCGCTGTAAAAATGAAGAACGAGAGGCCTCCAGGGTCCCACCGTGGGGTCCATAATGTACAATGAGCCAGCAACCACCGATCTGCGCTCCATCCTTGCACGGCCCAGCCTCCCTGGGTAAGAAAGATTTGTATGTGACAGGCTATATCCATATCCGTATCAGCAGCTCTGACCAAATGGGACTTTCCACTCCTCTGATGTCCGGAACACAACTGCAGGTAAGTGATCTGGATCGTGGAGTGGATTACCATAGAGCTCCCAGAAATGACTGCAGGGCTAGCGGACATGAAATCTTTTCCTCCAAGATAGGAGCTTCTCCGACACCACCGAACTCCTGAACACACGATGCAAGGCTATCGTAAGTACTGACATCCTGTTTTGTTGCTACTTCAAGTGCCTGCGACAAGTTGGAGAAATGAGCATCAATCAGGGCCTTAACTTCTTTGCCCCATGAGATCAGCGCCATCTTGGATTCCTTATTTAGTCATATCTCCACACAGATTGCAACGTCCCTTTGATATATCGCAGTGATTAGAGCTCCAACGATACCGGGCACACAACAACAAAAGCTTATAAGAGTGAGATCTGTCTCTGAGCGATATTGACTTGAATGATGAAGCAGATAAGCCCCATATATTATCTCTAGAGCCAGGAGCTCCACAGAGATGCGACCATTTTCCTCAGTAGCTGGCTCCGCTCCCCGCCCTTACAATTTTTTAAATAATTTTAGTAGATGGTGTTATTATGAGTGTAACTGTACTTTGTAATGTATTTTTAATTTGGTTTGTGACACTTTTTTGTTTTGCGAAACAGTTAACTGGAGCTCCAAGGTCCCTATAATGCTTTCCCTGTCTGTACCCTGCAGGTGACACAGTCAGGAGAAAGTTATTGGACATGGGGTCGGTCTCTCCCTGCAGGTGACACAGACAGGAGGGAGCTATTGGGCATGGGGTCTGTCTGTCTCTCCCTAAAGGGTGACACAGACAGGAGGGAGCTATGGGACATGGGGTCTCTCCCTTCCCTGCAGGTGACACAGTGACACAGACAGGGGGAAGTTATTGGACATGAGTTCACAATGACAGATATTACATTTTCCCAACAGGCTGCTTTAGAACATAGCGTTATTGCTGGACGTAGAGGCTTTGGAAGCATTTTGTTGTTGCCAGTGGAAACTGTGGACAGTTCAATGACAACTATAACTATGATGGATACACCAACTCTATTTACACAGTAACACGGACAGGAAGAAGGATTAAGAAATTGGGTCATCCCCTTCCCTGCAGGTGACATAGTGACACACAGAGGGGGGAGCAATAAGACTTTGGGTCTGTCCCATCACTGCAGGTAACGGGGTCTGTCCATCCCCTGGAGGTGACACAGTGAGGAGGGAGCTATGGGACATGGGGTCTGCCCCTCCACTGTAGGTGACACAGTGACACAGACAGGAACGAGCAATAAGAAATAGGGTCTGTCCCTCCCCTGCAGGCGACACAGTGACACAGAGAGGAGGGAGCTATAAGACATGAGGTCTGTCCCTCCCCTGCAGGTGACACAGACAGGAGGGAGCTATGGGACATGGGATCTATCCCTCCCCTGCAGAGTGACACAGACAGGAGGGAAAAATAAGACATGGAGTCTGTCCTTCCATGGTATGATAGCACAGTGACACGAACAGCTATGGGACATGGGGTCTGTCTCTCCCTGGCATGGTGACAAAGTAACACTGACAAGAGGAAGCTATAGGCTATGGGGTCTGTCCTTCCCATAAAGGGTGACACTAACATAGACAGGAGGGAGCTAATAGCTATTGGAGTATATGATGAGGGTCTCTGGGTAGTGACACATATACCGTTTTCATTGGTTCTGTTTGGCGTTGTGACTCTTGTGACCTGTAGAACTGGGAGCCAAATGAAAGAACTTGCTTAGATTTGCTACAATCAGCTGTTGACTAATTCAAGAATGTGATTAATTGACACAGTCTCGCTGAGGTCATAATCTGCAAAACATGACACATCACAAGGTCCACGTTGTAAAGTAAGCTAAAGTCCAGGAGTCTCCCCAAAGCTGCTATAAATAGTGTCACACTGCAGTGTGATTGTCACAGTCAGACGGCACAGGACTCAGGTAAGATGCAGCACAAAGCAACAGTGACAAACAGGGATTATGTTAGGATGACAGTCACAGTGCAATCTAATGACTTCTGGCTACAACAAATGTCAGCAAGAACCTTATGAGACTGCTAAAAGCTGTAAGGACACTTTCTCACTGCACTGTCGGTATATTTAGGGTATCACATGGTACATGTAGGTGATCACATTGTGCATTTAGATAATTACTTTGTACATTTAGGTGATCATATGGTACATTTAGGTGATCACATGGTACATTTAGGTTATTACTTCGTACATTTAGGTGATCACATGGTAGATTTATATTACTTTGTACATTTAGATGATCACATGGTAAATTTAGATGATCACATGGTACATTAAGGTGGTCACATGGTACATTTAGATTATTACTTTGTACAATTAGATGATCACATGGTACATTTAGATTATCACATATATATTTACATTATCACATGCTACAGTTAGATGATCTCATGGTGCATTTAGATGATAACATGGTACATTAATATTATCAAATGGTATATTTACATAATCACATGGAATATTTAGATGATCACATGGTAGATTTATATTAACACGTGGTACATTTAGATGATAACGTGGTACATTAATATTGTCACATGGTACATTTACATAATCACATGGAATATTTAGATGATCAAATGGTACATTTATATTATCACATGGTAAATTTAGATGATCGTATGGTACAATTAGATGATCACATGGTACAGTTAGATGATCACATGGTACAGTTAGATCCAAACCACAATAGTTGTTTAGCACTCAGTGGAGTAAATCCGTGCAAGCTGCTAGGGTTTATACCAAAACCCAAGCAAATATAGCAAACAGTCCAGAATGCAGCAGCACCGTATAAATAAAAATATTTTGTGGCTTGAAAAAATCTTTTTATATATACGGTGCTGCTGCATTCTGGACTGTATGGTACAGTTAGAAGATTACATGGTAAATTTAGATGATCATACTATAGTGCCTCATTGAGGCCCCAGAGCTTAAGCTAGATAACCCTGATTTATTAACGCACCTATACTGTATGAGAAACATCCAAGAGGGCAGTAGGAGGTTGTTACTCAATGACATGTCATGAAGTCACTTTTCTTCCATACAGAGACTGACAGTTCTAGAGAATCACCATGATGAAGATCATAGCTCTTGCATTGTTTGTCTGCGCCATCACAGGTGAGTAAGATAAACACCAGCAGTGTGAGGGTTAAGGCAATGGTAGTAGAGAAATTGGTTATCGGGGGAGGCCTCACCATGATTAAACAATGTCAAGAGAACTATAAATGTAATATTTAGGGAGCTTATATAGGTCTTACTATATATTTGAAGTGGATTTAGGGTTTGGCTTAAGGCTATTTCTAGGGTTAAATAGGGTTCAGTATAGGCGTAGAATTAGGTCTAGAAATAGGGTATGAGTAAGGGATAGAGTTCTATACAGATACTATAGGTTTAAGGCTGGAGTTAGGATTTGAGTTTAGGTTTGGATTCACTTTATAGATTGGATTTGAGGTTTGGTTAGGGTTTGGATTACGCTTAGGTCTAGGTGAATGTTTGGTTTAGCTTTAGAGTTTGGTGATACTGTGTGACAGAGCAAGCTTAAAATGGTTGCTTCTCAATAGGTTGTATAGTTCTCCTGAATTGAACACATTATTTATGCATTGATATAGAGCCTATAGAATATTGTAACATCTGAGATTTCACAGCTGTGATATTTCATTATTTGTAGTAATAAATCAGTGGAGTATAGTCAGGGCAAAATGAAAAGAAGGACATAAATGACCACCAATTCAGTAGTATTATTTACTGTGACAATGTTGTCAATATGTTGTGCTCCTTCTTATAGCAGACAAATGGTCTGGGTGTCTTAAGGTAACAATGAATCTTCTTTTATCAGGCTCTCAAGCTGATGTCAGTGCTGACCAGGTGGCAACTGCTTTCTGGAATTACTTTACACAACTGACCAGTAATGCCAAGGATACAGTGGAACAGATCCAGCAGTCTGATATCAGTAATAAACTCAAGTGAGTACAAAGAAACATAGAAACATAGAAACATAGATATTGATGGTAGATAAGAGCCATAGGCCCAGCAAGTCTGCCCGACCTTACCTAACAGTATAAACGTATCTAGTTTGTAGCGTAGGATAGCCTTATGCTTGTCCCATGCATTTTTAAAGTCCCCCACAGTGTTTGTTGCTACTACCTCTTGAGGAAGTTTATTCCATAAATCAATCACTCTTTCTGTATAGAAGTGCTTCCTCAAATTACTCCTGAATCTACTACCCTTTAGCTTGAGCTCATGACCCCTTGTTCTTGAATTTTCCATTTTATGTAAAATACCCACAGCCTCAGTTTTACTAAACCCTTTAATGTACTTGAAAGTTGCTATTATATCACCTCTTTCCCTTCTCTCCTCTAAGCTATACATATGTAGGGAGCATATTGGGCATGTAATGAGTTTTTACTTATCATATTAATATGTAACTGTCAGTGTAACTCATCTCTCTAGCTCGAGTGAGGTGTTATTAACTTAGCTTTCTCTGTGAGGTGTGACTGATGTATCACCCAGTGAAATGTAATGTTCCTCTGCATGTCTGAGTGATGTGTAACTTGTCTCTCTAACTCCCAGTGATGTATAACTTATCTTTCTTTGGGCCTGATAGTTAAAACCTTGCTTTTCAGTGATGTGTGGCTTCTCTAAGTCTCAGTGATGTGCAACTTGTCTAAGTCTCAGTGATGTGCAACTTGTCTATGTCTCAGGGACATGCAACGTGTCTCTCTATATCTCAGTCATGTGTAACTTGTCTCTCTATATCTCAGTCATGTGTACCTTGTCTCTCTATATCTCAGTCATGTGTACCTTGTCTCTCTATATCTCAGTCATGTGTACCTTGTCTCTCTATAGCTCAGTCATGTGTACCTTGTCTCTCTATAGCTCAGTCATGTGTAACTTGTCTACCTCTGTCTCATTGATTTGTAACATTTCTCACAATGTCTCACTTGATATATGAGTATTAACTGCTTTATTTTGTACATAGTGCACTGATTCAGGAGAACTTGCAATCTGTAAACCTCTATGCCGGCGATCTACAGCAACAGATCCTCCCCTTTACCCAGCAACTTCACAGTAAGTTGACACAGGACTCTGAGAAATTGCGAGAGGAGATCCGCCAGGAGCTGGAGGAACTGAGGTTGAAGCTTTCACCATATGCAGATGAGGTGCACAAGCAGTTGAGAAGGAACGTGGAGGAGATGCAACTCAAATTGACTCCCTATGCTGAAGAACTTCGTAGTCAGCTAGAGAAGAACACTCAGAAAGTGGGTCAGCAACTAAAAGATGTCACAACGGATCTAAACACTAAAATCCGTGAAAGCGCTGGCAATGTGCAGACATCACTGAAACCATATTCACAGGAACTTCAGGACAGGATAGAGGCTAGTGTGAAATACCTAGAGCAGAACGTGGAGCCCTACACCCAGGAGATCAAGGAAAAGATTGATCAGCAGGTACAGGAAATGCATCGCAGTCTGACCCCCTATGCTGAGGATGTGCAAGAGAAGCTTGGCAGGCAGATTGATAACATGGCCTTTCAAATGAAGAAGAGTGTCAATGACATGAAGAGCAAGATCAGCGAGAACACTGAGCAGCTGAGGAGCCAACTGAGCCCCTATGCAGAGGAGCTGAGGGAGAAATTGCAAGGTAACATAAAGGATGCCAGGCACACTCTGGAGCCCTACCTGACTGATCTGAGCCAACGCATGGAGCAAGCACTCTCAGATTACAAGAAAACAGTAGCGCCCTATGGAGAGAACCTGAACAAGGCCGTAGTGCAGAGGCTGGAGGAGATGAGACAAAAGCTGGGACAGTACACTGTGGGAGTGCAGGACCAGCTGGAGTTCCTAGAGAAGGAAGTGCAGGACAAAATCAGCACCTTCATCAATCAGGGTGTCCCCTCATCCTAATGTGTCATCACAGTCAAATGGGTCATTCCATTGTAGTCCTGTAGTCCTTGTGCATATCACATTTCACACAACCCTGGCCTGTCACTTACTGTAGCCTCACCATCTCATTCTATTTAACCCTGACTTTTGTCACTTACTATACATCCCATCTCACATGACCCTGACATGTGAATTAATCCCTACATCATAGCCAACGGTAAGAAATAGTGAGATGAAACATAATATCTAGTAATGATTGCTCTAGCAACAAACTGCTGCAGTGTCTCTCAACACAAAAAACTGCTTGTAAATGTGGCACAGAGAGCACAACTCCTGAGGTTTGTTACACAGCCATGAGGAAGTACTGGTCAACATCATGTGATGTCATATCCCCTGCTAAAGTCATAAGCTGTAGCCTGTTCATATCATCTGGTTGGTTATGGAGATGAAAAGCATAAACATTTATTTTGCTGTAATTACTATTTCTGCTATTTTGGCTCTTGGTACTATGGTGTTTGTCATATGGATGTGAAAGGTTTCTCTTTAAATGCACTTCAATAAAATGCAACTCAGCAATGCACTTGGTGTCCTCTTTACTAAACGGTTGTTATTCTTATCTTGTTTTCTCTCAAACTGATGCAAAAAGAAGATTTAGTGAATACACATATTTATACAATTGTTTCTTATTCTCAGCAGAACATTGTTTCTCATATAACCCTAATCTGATCCACACTTCTTCATAATGCTTCATATAAGCTATCCCAATATCTCCTCCTCTTGTATCAGCAGGCAGGTGAGATTAGCAAGGTGAGACAGGCTGGGGTAATACACTGACAAGTGAGGTCGGTCACAATGTGAGACAGGCTGGGGTAATACACTGACAGGGGAGGTCACGAGGTGAGACAGACTGGGGGGTAATAAACTGACAGGTGAGATCACAAGGTGAGACAGGCTGGGGGTAATAAACTGACAGGTGAGATCAGCAAGGTGAGAAAGGCTGGGGTAATACACTGACAGGTGAGATCAACAAGGTGAGACAGGCTGGGGTAATAAACTGACAGGTGAGATCAGCAAGGCGCGACAGACTGGGGTAATAAACTGACAGGTGAGATCACAAGTTTAGGCAGGCTGGGGTAATAAACTGACAGGTGAGATCACAATTTTAGTCAGGCTGTGGTAATAAACTGACAGGTGAGATCACAAGGTGAGACAGGCTGGGGTAATAAACTGACAGGTGAGATCACAAGGTGAGACAGGCTGGGGTAATAAACTGACAGGTGAGATCACAAGGTGAGACAGACTGGGGTAATAAACTGACAGGTGAGATCACAAGGAGAGACAGGCTGGGGTAATAAACTGACAAGTGAGATCACAAGGTGAGACAGGCTGGGGTAATAAACTGACAGGTGAGATCACAAGGAGAGACAGGCTGGGGCAATAAACTGACAGGTGAGTTTACAAGGTGAGACAGGCTGGCGTAATAAAATAACAGGTGAGATCACAAGGTGAAACAGGCTGGGGTAATAAACTGACAGGTGAGTTCACAAGGTGAGACAGGCTGGGGTAATAAACTGACAGGTGAGGTCACAAGGTGAGACAGGCTGGGGTAATAAACTGACAGGTGAGTTTACAAGGTGAGACAGGCTGGGGTAATACACTGACAGGTGAGATCACAAGGTGAAACAGGCTAGGGTAATAAACTGACAGGTGAGATCACAAGGAGAGACAGGCTGGGGTAATAAACTGACAGGTGAGTTTACAAGGTGGGACAGGCTGGGGTAATAAACTGGCAGGTGAGATCACAATGTGAAACAGGCTGGGGTAATAAACTTACAGGTGAGATCACAAGGTGAGACAGGCTGGGGTAATAAACTGACAGGTGAGGTCACAAGGTGATACAGGCTGGGGTAATAAACTGACAGGTGAGATCACAAGGTGAGACAGACTGGAGGTAATAAACTGATAGGTGAGATCACAAGGTGAGACGGGCTGGGGTAATAAACTGACAAGTGAGATCACAAGGTGAGACAGGCTGGGGGTAATAAACTGACAAGTGAGATCACAAGGTGAGACAGGCTGGGGTAATAAACTGACAAGTGAGATCACAAGGTGAGACAGGCTGGGGGTAATAAACTGACAAGTGAGATCACAAGGTGAGACAGGCTGGGGGTAATAAACTGACAAGTGAGATCACAAGGTGAGACAGGCTGGGGGTAATAAACTGACAAGTGTGATCACAAGGTGAGACAGGCTGGGGGTAATAAACTGACAAGTGAGATCACAAGGTGAGACAGGCTGGGGGTAATAAACTGACAAGTGAGATCACAAGGTGAGACAGACTGTGGTAATTAACTGAAAAGTGTGATCACAAGGTGAGACAGGCTGGGGGTAATAAACTGACAAGTGAGATCACAAGGTGAGACAGGCTGGGGGTAATAAACTGACAAGTGAGATCACAAGGTGAGACAGACTGGGGTAATAAACTGACAGGTGAGAAAGGCTGTGGTAGTAAACTGACAAGTGAGATCACAAGGTGAGACAGGCGGGGGTAATAAACTAACAGGTGAGATCACAAGGTGAGGCAGGCTGGGGGTAATCAGCAGGTAGGTGAGGCCAGCAAAGTGAGACAGGCTGGGAGTAATCAGCAGGTAGGTGAGACCAGCAAGGTGAAACAGGCTGGGGGTAATCAGCAGGTAGGTGAGACCAGCAAGGTGAGACAGGCTGGGGATAATCAGCAGGCAGGTGAGACCAGCAAGGTGAGACAGGCTGGGGGTAATCAGCAGGCAGGTGAGACCAGCAAGGTGAGACAGGCTGGGGATAATCAGCAGGCAGGTGAGACCAGCAAGGTGAGACAGGCTGGGGGTAATCAGCAGGCAGGTAAGACCAGCAAGGTGAGACAAGCTGGGAGTAATCAGCAGGTAGGTGAGATCAGCAAGGTGAGACAGGCTGGGGGTAATCAGCAGGCAAGTGAGACCAGCAAGTGAGACAGGCTGGGGATAATCAGCAGGCAGGTGAGACCAGCAAGGTGAGGTAGACTGGGGGTAATCAGCAGGCAGGTGAGACCAGCAAGGTGAGACAGGCTGGGAGTAATCTGCAGGCAAGTGAGACCAGCAGGTGACAGAAGTTGGAGGTAATCAGTAGGTAGGTTAGACCAGCAAGGTGAGACAGGCTGGGGGTAATCAGCAGACTGGTGAGACCAGCAAGCTGAGACAGGCTGGGAGTAATCAGCAAGTAGGTGATACCAGCAAGGTGAGACAGGCTGGGAGTAATCAGCAGGTAGGTGAGATCAGCAAGGTGAGACAGGCTGGGGGTAATCAGCAGGCAAGTGAGACCAGCAAGTGAGACAGGCTGGGGATAATCAGCAGGCAGGTGAGACCAGCAAGGTGAGGTAGACTGGGGGTAATCAGCAGGCAGGTAAGACCAGCAAGGTGAGACAAGCTGGGAGTAATCAGCAGGTAGGTGAGATCAGCAAGGTGAGACAGGCTGGGGGTAATCAGCAGGCAAGTGAGACCAGCAAGTGAGACAGGCTGGGGATAATCAGCAGGCAGGTGAGACCAGCAAGGTGAGGTAGACTGGGGGTAATCAGCAGGCAGGTGAGACCAGCAAGGTAAGGGAGCCTGGGGATAAAGAGGGTATTTCGGGTCTGGACTGATCTTGTTAGGTGGGATCAGACAAATCTACTTCAGAAAAGTTCTCCTCAGTAGAAATGTGTCAGTCTTCAATGTTTTGGAAAGAAAATCTAGGAAAAAGCATGAGTGAGACCACAAGGTGAGACAGGCTGGGGGTAATAAACTGACAAGTGATATCATAAGGTGAGACAAACTGGGGTAATAAACTGACAGGTGAGAAAGGCTGTGGTAGTAAACTGAAAAGTGAGATCACAAGGTGAGACAGGCTGGGGTAATAAACTGACAGGTGAGATCACAAGGTGAGACAGGCTGGGGTAAGAAATTGACTGGGGAGATCACAAGGAGAGACAGGCTTGGGTAATAAACTGACAGGTGAGATCACAAGGTGAGACAGGCTGTGGTAATTAACTGAAAAGTGTGATCACAAGGTGAGACAGGCTGGGGGTAATAAACTGACAAGTGAGATCACAAGGTGAGACAGGCTGGGGGTAATAAACTGACAAGTGAGATCACAAGGTGAGACAGACTGGGGTAATAAACTGACAGGTGAGAAAGGCTGTGGTAGTAAACTGACAAGTGAGATCACAAGGTGAGACAGGCGGGGGTAATAAACTATCAGGTGAGATCACAAGGTGAGACAGGCTGGGGGTAATCAGCAGGTAGGTGAGGCCAGCAAAGTGAGACAGGCTGGGAGTAATCAGCAGGTAGGTGAGACCAGCAAGGTGAAACAGGCTGGGGGTAATCAGCAGGTAGGTGAGACCAGCAAGGTGAGACAGGCTGGGGATAATCAGCAGGCAGGTGAGACCAGCAAGGTGAGACAGGCTGGGGGTAATCAGCAGGCAGGTGAGACCAGCAAGGTGAGACAGGCTGGGGATAATCAGCAGGCAGGTGAGACCAGCAACGTAAGACAGCCTGGGGATAAAGAGGGTATTTGGGGTCTGGACTTATCTTGTTAGGTGAAACGTTCTCCTCAGTAGAAATTTGTCAGACTTCAATGTTTTGGAAATAAAATCTAGGAAAAAGCATGAGTAACATCTGGAAAAACTATAAAAGGTCTGGTTGCAGGGTCATGTTACTACATTCATTCTCTCTAACCAGGATATGTCAAACTTAATCTAAGAAAGGTGCAATGAAGCCTGTTGAACACCTTTTCTGCAGCCATTAATAGAAGGATAGGGGTTTATATTAAATGTAGCAAATTGTAACTGTGACAGTTTTAAAAGCGTTGTATTGTGTTTCTCTTTCCGACGTAAAGTCCAATTGGGGCTAAATTAAAAGTACAGCAGTAATTACCGCTCCTGTTGATCATTAAAATTGCAAGAGGATAATTTTTGCATGTTTGGGGTATTGCTGGTATTACAAGATGAAGGTAAAAACCAGATGCACGCAACCAGAGGATATTGCATTCCAGCAAGGTGAGACAGGCTGGGGGTAATCAGCAGGCAGGTGAGACCAGCAAGGTGAGACACGCTAGGGGTAATCAGCAGGCAGGTTAAACTAGCAAGGTGCGACAAGCTGGGGGTAATCAGCAGGCAGGTGAGACCAGCAAGGTGAGACACGCTAGGGGTAATCAGCAGGCAGGTTAGACTAGCAAGGTGCGACAGGCTGGGGGTAATCAGCAGGCAGATGAGACAAGCAAGGTGACACAGAGTGGAGGTAATCAGTAATCAGTATCCCAAGGAGAGACAGGCTGGGGTAATAATCTGACAAGTGAGATCACAAGGTGAGACAGGCTGGGGTAATCAACTGACAGGTGAGATCACAAGGTGAGACAGGCTGGAGGTAATCAGCAGGCAGGTGAGACAGGCTGGGGTTAATCAGCAGGCAGGTGAGACCAGCAAGGTGAGACAGGCTGGAAGTAATCAGCAGGCAGGTGAGGCAGGATGGGGGTAATCAGCAGGCAGATAAGAACAGGAAGGTGAGACAGGCTGGGGGTAATCAGCAGGTAGGTGAGACTAGCAAGGTGAGACAGGCTGGGGTAATCAGCAGGCAGATTAGACTAGCAAGGTGTGACAGGCTGGGGGTAATCTGCAGGCAAGTGAGACCAGCAAGGTGACACAGGGTGGAGGTAATCAGTAGGTAGGTTAGACCAGCAAGGTGAGACAGGCTGGGAGTAATCAGCAGGTAGGTGAGACCAGCAAGGTGAGACAGGCTGGGAGTAATCAGCAGGTAGGTGAGATCAGCAAGGTGAGACAGGCTGGGGTAAACAGCAGGCAAGTGAGACCAGCAAGGTGAGACAGGCTGGGGGTAATCAGCAGGCAGGTGAGACCAGCAAGGTGAGACAGGCTGGGGGTAATCAGCAGGCAGGTAAGTCAAGCAAGGTAACACAGCCTGGGGATAAAGAGGGTATTTTGTGTCTGGACTGATCTTGTTAGGTGGGATCAGACGAATCTACTTCAGAAAAGTTCTCCTCAGTAGAAATTTGTCAGACTTCAATGTTTTGGACAGAAAATCTAGGTAAAAAGCATGAGTAACATCTGGAAAAACTAACAGCTAGATCACGAGTTTTGTCGGTAAGGTTGTGCAGGGCTAACGCTAAAAGCCCCCCAAAATAATAAAATTTCCCTACCCTATACTAAATTACAAATATCAATTAAAATGGCCTTTTGCGGGGCATTGCCCCAAAGTAATCAGCTCTTTTACCTGTAAAAAAAAAATACAATACCCCCCAACATACAACCCACCACCCACACACCCCTACTCTAAAACCCACTCAATCCTCCCTTAAAAAAACCTAACACTAACCCCCTGAAGATCACCCTACCTTGAGCCGTCTTCACCCAGTCAGGCACAAGTGGTCCTCCATACTGCAGAAGTCTTCATCCGATCGGGGCAGAACAGGGCCTCCAGACGGCAGAAGGCTTTATCCATGCAGCATCTTCTATCTTCATCCTTCCGGAGCGGGTCCATCTTCAATCCAGCCGACGCGGAGTATCCTATTCAAACGAAGTCCTAACGAAGAATGAAGGTTCCTTTAAATGACATCATCCAAGATGGCGTCCCTTGAATTCCGATTGGCTGATAGAATCCTATCAGCCAATCGGAATTAAGGTAGGAAAAATCCTATTGGCTGATGTAATCAGCCAATCGGATTGAAGTGCAATCCGATTGGCTGATCCAATCAGCCAATAGGATTGACCTCACATTCTATTGGCTGTTCCAATCAGCCAATAGAATGCAAGGTCAATCCTATTGGCTGATAGCATCAGCCAACTGGATTTTTCCTACCTTAATTCTGATTGGCTGATAGGATTCTATCAGCCAACTGGAATTCAAGGGACGCCATCTTGGATGACGTCATTTAAAGGAAACTTCATTCTTCGTTAGGACTTCGTTTGAAGAGGATGCTCCGCGTCGGCTGGATTGAAGATGGACCCGCTCCACTCCGCTTCTTCGGAAGGATGAAGATAGAAGATGCCGCATGGATGAAGCCTTTTGCCATCTGGAGGACCTCTTCTGCCCCGATCGGATGAAGACTTCTGCCGTATGGAGGACCACTTGTGCCCGGCTGGGTGAAGACGGCTCAAGGTAGGGTGATCTTCAGGGGGTTAATGTTAGGTTTTTTAAGGGGGGATTGGGTGGGTTTTAGAGTAGGGGTTTGTGGGTGGTGGGATGTAATGTTGGGGGGGTATTGTATTTATTTTTTACAAGCAAAAGAGCTGATTACTTTGGAGCAATGCCCCGCAAAAGGCCCTTTTAAGGGCTATTTGTAATTTAGTATAGGGTAGGGAAATTTTATTATTTTGGGGGGCTTTTTTATTTTATTAGGGGGATTAGATTAGGTGTAATTAGTTTAAAATTCTTGTAATTCTTTTTTTAATTTCTGTAATTTAGTGTTTTTTTCTCTCGTAATTTAGTTTATTTAATTTAATTGTAGGTAGTTTAGGTAATTAGTTTAATGATAGTGTAGTGTTAGGTGTAATTGTAACTTAGGTTAGGATTTATTTTACAGGTTATTTTGTACTTATTTTAGCTAGGTAGTTATTAAATAGTTAATAACTATTTAATAACTATTGTACCTAGTTATAATAAATACAAAGTTGCCTGTAAAATAAAAATAAACCCTAAGATAGCTACAATGTAACTATTAGTTATATTGTAGCTATCTTAGAGTTTATTTTACAGGTAAGAATTTAGTTTTAAATAGGATTAATTTAGTTAATTATGTTAAATTAATTTAGTTTAATTTAAATTATATTTAAATTAGGGGGGTTAAGGTTAGACTTAAGTTTAGGGGTTAATAAATTTATTATAGTAGTAGCGACGTTGGGGTCAGAAGATTAGGGGTTAATAATTGTAGGTAGGTGTCGGAGACGTTGGGGGGGCAGATTAGGGTTTAATAAAATGTAACTAGTGTTTGCGAGGCGGGAGTGCGGCGGTTTAGGGGTTAATACATTTATTATTAAAAGTACAGCAGTAATTAATGCTCCTGCTTGAGCATTAACATTGCAAGAGGATAATTTTTGCATGTTTGGGGTAGCGCTGGTATTACAAGATGAAGGTAAAAATGTGATGCGCGCAACCAGAGTATATTGCATTTCAGCAAATTGAGACAGGCTGGGGGTAATCAGCAGGCGGGTGAGACCAGCAAGGTGAGACAGGCTGGGGGTAATCAGCAGGCAGGTGAGACTAGCAAGGTGCGACAGGCTGGGGGTAATCAGCAGGCAGGTGAGACCAGCAAGGTGACACAGAGTGGAGGTAATCAGTATCACAAGGAGAGACAGGCTGGGGTAATAATCTGACAGGTGAGATCACAAGGTGAAACAGGCTGGGGTAATAAACTAACAAGTGAGATCACAAAGTGAGACAGGCTGGGATAATCAACTGACAAGTGAGATCACAAAGTGAGACAGGCTGGGGGAATACACTGACAAGTGAGATCACAAGGTGAGACAGGCTGGGGGTAATAAACTTACAAGTGAGATCACAAGGTGAGAGAGGCTGGGGGTAATAAACTGACAGGTGAGAAAGGCTGTGGTAGTAAACTGAAAAGTGAGATCACAAGGTGAGACAGACTGGGGGTAATAAACTGACAGGTGAGATCACAAGATGAGACATGCTGGAGGTAATCAGCAGGCAGATGAGACAGGCTGGGGGTAATCAGCAGGCACGTGAGACCAGCAAGCTGAGACAGACAGTAGATAATCAGCAGACAGGTGAGACCAGCAAGGTGAGACAGGCTGGAGGTAATCAGCATGCAGGTGAGACAGACTGGGGGTAATCAGCAGGCAGGTGAAAACAGGAAGGTGAGACAGGCTGGGGGTAATCAGCAGGTAGGTAGAGACTAGCAAGGTGAGACAGGTTGGGGTAATCAGCAGGCAGGTGAGACCAGCAAGCTGAGACAGGCTGGGAGTAATCAGCAAGTAGGTGATACCAGCAAGGTGAGACAGGCTGGGAGTAATCTGCAGGCAAGTGAGACCAGCAGGTGACAGAAGTTGGAGGTAATCAGTAGGTAGGTTAGACCAGCAAGGTGAGACAGGCTGGGGGTAATCAGCAGACTGGTGAGACCAGCAAGCTGAGACAGGCTGGGAGTAATCAGCAAGTAGGTGATACCAGCAAGGTGAGACAGGCTGGGAGTAATCAGCAGGTAGGTGAGATCAGCAAGGTGAGACAGGCTGGGGGTAATCAGCAGGCAAGTGAGACCAGCAAGTGAGACAGGCTGGGGATAATCAGCAGGCAGGTGAGACCAGCAAGGTGAGGTAGACTGGGGGTAATCAGCAGGCAGGTAAGACCAGCAAGGTGAGACAAGCTGGGAGTAATCAGCAGGTAGGTGAGATCAGCAAGGTGAGACAGGCTGCGGGTAATCAGCAGGCAAGTGAGACCAGCAAGTGAGACAGGCTGGGGATAATCAGCAGGCAGGTGAGACCAGCAAGGTGAGGTAGACTGGGGGTAATCAGCAGGCAGGTGAGACCAGCAAGGTAAGGGAGCCTGGGGATAAAGAGGGTATTTCGGGTCTGGACTGATCTTGTTAGGTGGGATCAGACAAATCTACTTCAGAAAAGTTCTCCTCAGTAGAAATGTGTCAGTCTTCAATGTTTTGGAAAGAAAATCTAGGAAAAAGCATGAGTGAGACCACAAGGTGAGACAGGCTGGGGGTAATAAACTGACAAGTGATATCATAAGGTGAGACAAACTGGGGTAATAAACTGACAGGTGAGAAAGGCTGTGGTAGTAAACTGAAAAGTGAGATCACAAGGTGAGACAGGCTGGGGTAATAAACTGACAGGTGAGATCACAAGGTGAGAAAGGCTGGGGTAAGAAATTGACTGGGGAGATCACAAGGAGAGACAGGCTGGGGTAATAAACTGACAGGTGAGATCACAAGGTGAGACAGGCTGGAGGTAATCAGCAAGCAGGTGAGACAGGCTGGGGGTAATCAGTAGGCAGGTGAGACAGGCTGGGGGTAATCAGCAGGCAGGTGAAAACAGGAAGGTGAGACAGGCTGGGGGTAATCAGCAGACAGGTGAGACCAGCAAGGTGAGACAGGCTGGAGGTAATCAGCAGGCAGGTGAGACAGGCTGGGGGTAATCAGCAGGCAGGTGAAAACAGGAAGGTGAGACAGGCTGGGGGTAATCAGCAGGTAGGTGGGACTTGCAAGGTGAGACAGACTGGCATAATCAGCAGGCAGGTTAGACTAGCAAGGTGCGACAGGCTGGGGGTAATCTGCAGGCAAGTAAGACCAGCAAGATGACACAGGGTGGAGGTAATCAGTAGGTAGGTTAGATCAGCAAGGTGAGACAGGCTGGGGGTAATCAGCAGACAGGTGAGACAGGCTGGGAGTAATCAGCAGGTAGGTAAGACCAGCAAGGTGAGACAGGCTGGGAGTAATCAGCAGGTAGGTGAGACCAGCAAGGTGAGACAGGCAGTAGGTAATCAGCAGGCACGTGAGACCAGCAAGGTGAGACAGGCTGGAAGTAATTAGCAGGCAAGTGAGACAGGCTGGGGTAATCAGCAGGCAGGTGAAAACAGGAAGGTGAGACAGGCTGGGGGTAATCAGCAGGTAGGTGGGACTTGCAAGGTGAGACAGACTGGCATAATCAGCAGGAAGGTTAGACTAGCAAGGTGCGACAGGCTGGGGGTAATCTGCAGGCAAGTCAGACCAGCAAGATGACACAGGGTGGAGGTAATCAGTAGGTAGGTTAGACCAGCAAGGTGAGACAGGCTGGGGGTAATCAGCAGTCAGGTGAGACAGGCTGGGAGTAATCAGCAGGTAGGTTAGACCAGCAAGGTGAGACAGGCTGGGGGTAATCAGCACGCAAGTGAGACCAGCAAGTGAGACAGGCTGGGGATAATCAGCAGGCAGGTGAGACCAACAAGGTAAGGCAGACTGGGGGTAATCAGCAGGCAGGTAAGACCAGCAAGGTGAGACAAGCTGGGGGTAATCAGCAGGCAGGTGAGACCAGCAAGGTGAGACAGACTGGGGGTAATCAGCAAACAGGTGAGACTAGCAAGGTGAGACAGGCTGGGGGTAATCAGCAGGCAAGTGAGACCAGCAAGGTGAGACAGGCTGGGGGTAATCAGCAGGTAGGTGAGACGAGCAAGGTGAGGCAGACTGGGGGTAATCAGCAGGCAGGTAAGACCAGCAAGGTGAGACAAGCTGGGGGTAATCAGCAGGTAGGTGAGACCAGCAAGGTGAGACAGACTGGGGGTAATCAGCAAACAGGTGAGACTAGCAAGGTGAGACAGGCTGGGGGTAATCAGCAGGTAGGTGAGACCAGCAACGTAAGACAGCCTGGGGATAAAGACAGTATTTCGGGTCTGGACTGATCTTGTTAGGTGGGATCATATGAATCTACTTCAATGTTTTGGACTGAAAATCTAGGAAAAAGCATGAGTAACATCTGAAAAAAACTATAAAACGTCTGGTTGCAAGTTCACGTTACTACATTCATTCTCCCTAACCAGAATACCTTTTTTTGAAACTAGGACATCATATGTCAAACTTAATATATATTAATATATATATATATATATATATATATAAACACACATACATCTTTAGACATGTATATGTTAAAGCCTTTTGCCTGCTTTTTTTCCTAACACCTGGGACCTCATATCTTTGAGCCCTTATAACTTTTTAAATCATTTTAGTAGATGGTGTTATCAAGAGTGTAACTGTACTTTGTAATGTATTTTTGATGTGGTTTGTGACACTTTTTTGTTTTGCGAAACAGTTAACCGGAGCTCCGAGGTCCCTTTAATGCTTTTCCTGTCTGTACCCTGCAGGTGACACAGTCAGGAGAAAGTTATTGGACATGGGGTCGGTCTCTCCTTGCAGGTAACATAGACATGAGGGAGCTATTGGGCATGGGGTCTGTCTGTCTCTCCCTAAAGGGTGACACAGACAGGAGGGAGCTATGGGACATGGGGTCCCTCCCTTCCCTGCAGGTGACACAGTGACACAGATAGGGGGAAGTTATTGGACATGAGTTCACAATGACAGATATTACATTTTCCCAACAGGCTGCTTTAGAACATAGCGTTATTGCTGGACGTAGAGGCTTTGGAAGCATTTTTGTTGTTGCCAGTGGAAACTGTGGACAGTTCAATGAAAACTATAACTATGATGGATACACCAACTCTATTTACACAGTAACACGGACAGCAAGAAGGAGTAAGAAACTAGGTCTTCCCCTTCGCTACAGGTGACACAGTGACACATACAGGTAGGAGCAATAAGACACAAACAGCTATGGGACATGGGGTCTGTCTCTCCTTGGCATGGTGAAAAAGTAACACTGACAAGAGGAAACTATAGGCTATGGGGTCTGTATTTCCCATAAAGGGTGACACTAACATAGACAGGAGGGAGCTAATAGCTATTGGAGTATATGATGAGGGTCTCTGGGTAGTGACACATATACAGTTTTCATTGGTTCTGTTTGGCTTTGTGACTCTTGTGACCTGTAGAACTGGGAGCCAAATGAAAGAACTTGCTTAGATTTGCTACAATCAGCTGTTGACTAATTCAGAACTTGCTTAGATTTGCTACAATCAGCTGTTGACTAATTCAAAAATGTGACTAATTGACACAGTCTCGCTGAAGTCATAATCTGCAAAACATGACACATCACAAGGTCCACGTTGTAAAGTTAGCTTAAGTCCAGGAGTCTCCCCAAAGCTGCTATAAATAGTATCACACTGCAGTGTGATTGTCACAGTCAGACGGCACAGGACTCAGGTAAGATGCAGCACAAAGCAACAGTGACAAACATGGATTATGCTAGGATGACAGTCACAGTGCAGTCTAATGACTTCTGGCTACAACAAATGTCAGCAAGAACCTTATGAGAATGCTACAGGGTGTAAGGATACTTTCTCACTGCACTGTTGGTACATTTAGGTGATCACATGGTACATTTAGATTATTACTTTGTACATTTAAGTGATCATATGGTACATTTAGGTGATCACATGGTACATTTAGGTTATTACTTCGTAAATTTAAGTGATCACATGGTACATTTATATTACTTTGTACATTTAGATGATCACATGGTACATTTAGGTGTTCTGATGGTACATTAATATTATTACTTTGTACATCTAGATGATTACATGGTACATTTAGATGATCACATGGTACATTAAGGTGGTCACATGGTACATTTAGATTATTACTTTATACATTTAGATGACCACATGGTACATTTAGATGATCACATATACATTTACGTGATCACATGCTACAGTTAGATGATCACATAGTACATTTAGATGATCTCATGGTGCATTTAGATGATAACATGGTACATTAATATTATCACATGGTAAATTTACATGATCACATGGAATATTTAGATGATCACATGGTACATTTATATTATCACATGGTACATTTAGATGATAACATGGTACATTAATAATGTCACATGGTACATTTACATAATCACATGGAATATTTAGATGATCACATGGTACATTTATATTATTACATGGTAAATTTAGATAATCGTATAGTACAATTAGATGATCACATGGTGCAGTTAGATGATCACATGTACAGTTAGATGATTACATGGTAAATTTAGATGATCACACTTTAGTGCCTCATTGAGGCCCCAGAGCTTAAAGGGACATAATACTCATATGCTAAATCAGTTGAAACTGATGCAGTATAACTATAAAAATCTGACAGGAAAATATCACCTGAGCATCTCTATGTAAAAAAGGAAGATATTTTACCTCACAATTTCCTCAGCTCAGCAGAGTAAGTTCTGTGTAAAATGTTATACTTCAGCTGTTGCTCAGCTGCGGCTAAAAAAAAAATGAAGAAATGAACAGCAGCCAATCAGCATCAGCAGTGCTGAGGTCATGAACTCTTTTACTGTGATCTCATGAGATTTCACTTAACTCTCATTAGATTTCATAGTACACTTCCTTAAACTGAAAAGGGAAATAAAATGAGTGCGCACATAAGCTCACTCCCTTAGCTGTCCCGGGACAGACATATTGATTTGCTGCTTAGAAGTCCTTTACAATGGGATGTGGCTACTGAGGAATTTTTGAGGTAAAATATCTTTCTTTTTTACATAGAGATGTTCAGGTGATATTTTCTAGTCAGCTTTTTACAGGTATGCTGCATCTCTATCAAGTATTTCAACATTTATGTATTATGGCCATTTAAGCTAGATAACCCTGATTTATTAACGCACCTATACTGTATGAGCAACATCCAAGAGGGCAGTAGGAGGTTGTTACTCAATGACATGTCATGAAGTCACTTTTCTTCTATACAGAGACTGACAGTTCTAGAGAATCACCATGAAGATCATAGCTCTTGCATTGTTTGTCTGCGCCATCACAGGTGAGTAAGATAAACACCAGCAGTGTGAGGGTTAAGGCAATGGTAGTAGAGAAATTGGTTATCGGAGGAGGCCTCACCATGATTAAACAATGTCAAGAGAACTATAAATGTAATATTTAGGGAGCTTATATAGGTCTTACTATATATTTGAAGTGGATTTAGGGTTTGGCTTAAGGCTATTTCTAGGGTTAAATAGGGTTCAGTATAGGCGTAGAATTAGGTCTAGAAATAGGGTATGGGTAAGGGATAGAGTTCTATGCTGAGGACCATGGCTACAGATACTATAGGTTTAAGGCTGGAGTTAGGATTTGAGTTTAGGTTTGGATTCACTTTATAGATTGGATTTGAGGTTTGGTTAGGGTTTGGATTACGCTTAGGTCTAGGTGAATGTTTGGTTTAGCTTTAGAGTTGGTGATACTGTGTGACAGAGCAAGCTTAACATTGTTGCTTCTCAATAGGTTGTATAGTTCTCTTGAATTGAACACATTATTTATGCATTGATATAGAGCCTATAGAATATTGTAACATCTGAGATTTCACAGCTGTGATATTTCATTATTTGTAGTAATAAATCAGTGGAGTATAGTCAGGGCAAAATAGAAAGAAGGACATAAATGACCACCAAAGATTTAGTAGTATTATTTACTGTGACAATGTTGTCAATATGTTGTGCTCCTTCTTATAGCAGACAAATGGTCTGGGTGTCTTAAGGTAACAATGAATCTTCTTTTATCAGGCTCTCAGGCTGATGTCAGTGCTGACCAGGTGGCAACTGCTTTCTGGAATTACTTTACACAACTGACCAGTAATGCCAAGGATACAGTGGAACAGATCCAGCAGTCTGATATCAGTAATAAACTCAAGTGAGTACAAAGAAGAGAGAGCATATTGGGCATGTAGTGAGTTATTACTTATCATATTAATATGTAACTGTCAGTGTAACTCATCTCTCTAGCTCTAATGAGGTGTTATTAACTTAGCTTTCTCTTTGAGGTGTGACTGATGTATCACCCGGTGAAATGTAATGTTCCTCTGCATGTCTGAGTGATGTGTAACTTGTCTCTCTATCTCCCAGTGATGTATAACTTATCTTTCTTTGGGCCTGATAGTTAAAACCTTTTTTTTCTGTGATGTGTGGCTTCTCTAAGTCTCAGTGATGTGCAACTTGTCTAAGTCTCAGTGATGTGCAACTTGTCTATGTCTCAGGGACATGCAACTTGTCTCTCTATATCTCAGTCATGTATACCTTGTCTCTCTATATCTCAGTCATGTGTACCTTGTCTCTCTATATCTCAGTCATGTGTACCTTGTCTCTCTATATCTCAGTCATGTGTAACTTGTCTCTCTATATCTCCATCATGTGTACCTTGTTTCTCTATATCTCAGTCATGTGTACCTTGTCTTTCTATATCTCAGTCATGTGTACCTTGTCTCTCTATATCTCAGTCATGTGTACCTTGTCTCTCTATATCTCAGTCATGTGTACCTTGTCTCTCTATAGCTCAGTCATGTGTACCTTGTCTCTATAGCTCAGTCATGTGTAACTTGTCTCTCTATAGCTCAGTCATGTGTACCTTGTCTCTCTATAGCTCAGTCATGTGTAACTTGTCTACCTCTGTCTCATTGATTTGTAACATTTCTCACAATGTCTCACTTGATATATGAGTATTTACTGCTTTATTTTGTACATAGTGCACTGATTCAGGAGAACTTGCAATCTGTAAACCTCTATGCCGGCGATCTAAAGCAGCAGATCCTCCCCTTTACCCAGCAACTTCACAGTAAGTTGACACAGGACTCTGAGAAATTGCGAGAGGAGATCCGCCAGGAGCTGGAGGAACTGAGGTTGAAGCTTTCACCATATGCAGATGAGGTGCACAAGCAGTTGAGCAGGAACGTGGAGGAGATGCAACTCAAATTGACTCCCTATGCTGAAGAACTTCGTAGTCAGCTAGAGAAGAAAACTCAGAAAGTTGGTCAGCACCTAAAAGATGTCACAAAGGATCTAAAAACTAAAATCCGTGAAAGCGCTGGCAATGTGCAGACATCACTGAAACCATATTCACAGGAACTTCAGGACAGGATAGAGGCTAGTGTGAAATACCTAGAGCAGAACGTGGAGCCCTACACCCAGGAGATCAAGGAAAAGATTGATCAGCAGGTACAGGAAATGCATCGCAGTCTGACCCCATATGCTGAGGATGTGCAAGAGAAGCTTGGCAGGCAGATTGATAACATGGCCTTTCAAATGAAGAAGAGTGTCAATGACATGAAGAGCAAGATCAGCGAGAACACTGAGCAGCTGAGGAGCCAACTGAGCCCCTATGCAGAGGAGCTGAGGGAGAAATTGCAAGGTAACATAAAGGATGCCAGGCACACTCTGGAGCCCTACCTGACTGATCTGAGCCAACGCATGGAGCAAGCACTCTCAGATTACAAGAACACAGTAGCGCCCTATGGAGAGAACCTGAACAAGGCCGTGGTGCAGAGGCTGGAGGAGATGAGACAAAAGCTGGGACAGTACACTGTGGGGGTGCAGGACCAGCTGGAGTTCCTAGAGAAGGAAGTGCAGGACAAAATCAGCACCTTCATCAATCAGGGTGTCCCCTCATCCTAATGTGTCATCACAGTCAAATGGGTCATTTCACTGTAGTCCTGTAGTCCTTGTGCATATCACATCTCACATAACCCTGACCTGTCAATTACTGTAGCCTCACCATCTCATTCTACATAACCCTGACTTTTGTCACTTACTATACATCCCATCTCACATGACTCTGGCATGTGAATTAATCCCTACATCATAGCCAACTGTAAGAAATAGTGAGATGAAACATAATATCTAGTAATGATTACTCTAGCAACAAACTGCTGCAGTGTCTCTCAACACAAAAAACTGCTTGTAAATGTGGCACAGAGAGCACAACTCCTGAGGTTTGTTACACAGCCATGAGGAAGTACTGGTCAACATCATGTGATGTCATATCCCCTGCTAAAGTCATAAGCTGTAGCCTGTTCATATCATCTGGTTATGGAGAAGAAAAGCAGAGTCTAAACATTTATTTTGCTGTAATTACTATTTCTGCTATTTTGGCTCTTGGTACTATGCTGTTTGCCCATATGGATGTGAAAGGTTTCTCTTTAAATGCACTTCAATAAAAATGCAACTCAGCAATGCACTTGGTGCCCTCTTTACTTAAGGGTTGTTATACTTATCTTGTTTTCTCTCAAACTGATGCAAAAAGAAGATTTGGTGAATACACATATTTATACAATTGTTTCTTATTCTCAGCAGAACATTGTTTCTCATATAACCCTAATCTGATCCACACTTCTTCATAATGCTTCATATAAGCTATCCCAATATCTCCTCCTCTTGTATCAGCAGGCAGGTGAGATTAGCAAGGTGAGACAGGCTGGGGTAATACACTGACAAGTGAGGTCGGTCACAATGTGAGACAGGCTGGGGTAATACATTGACAGGTGAGGACATGAGGTGAGACAGGCTGGGGGTAGTAAACTGACAGGTGAGATCACAAGGTGAGACAGGCTGGGGGTAATAAACTGACAGGTGAGATCAGCAAGGTGAGAAGGGCTGGGGTAATACACTGACAGATGAGATCAACAAGGTGAGACAGGCTGGGGTAATAAACTGACAGGTGAGATCAGCAAGGTGAGACAGACTGGGGTAATAAACTGACAGGTGAGATCACAAGTTTAGGCAGGCTGGGGTAATAAAGTGACAGGTGAGATCACAGTTTTAGACAGGCTGGGGTAATAAACTGACAGGTGAGATCAAAAGGTGAGACAGGCTGGGATAATAAACTGACAGGTGAGATCACAAGGTGAGACAGACTGGGGTAATAAACTGACAGGTGAGATCACAAGGAGAGACAGGCTGGTGTAATACACTGACAAGTGAGATCACAAGGGGAGACAGGTTGGGGTAATAAACTGACAGGTGAGATCACAAGGAGAGACAGGCTGGGGTAATAAACTGACAGGTAAGTTTACAAGGTGAGACAGGCTGGGGTAATAAAATGACAGGTGAGATCACAAGGTGAAACAGGCTAGGGTAATAAACTGACAGGTGAGATCACAAGGTGAGACAGGCTGGGGTAATAAACTGACAGGTGAGTTTGCAAGGTGAGACAGGCTGGGGTAATAAACTGGCAGGTGAGCTCACATTGTGAAACAGGCTAGGGTAATGAACTTACAGATGAGATCACAAGGTGAGACATGCTGGGGTAATAAACTGGCAGGTGAGGTCACAAGGTGATACAGGCTGGGGTAATAAACTGACAGGTGAGATCACAAGGTGAGACAGACTGGAGGTAATAAACTGATAGGTGAGATCACAAGGTGAGACGGGCTGGGGTAATAAACTGACAGGTGAGATCACAAGGTGAGACAGGCTGGGGGTAATAAACTGACAGGTGAAACCGACTGCAGTAATAAATTGAGAGGTGAGATCACAAGGTTAGACAGGCTGGAGTAATAAACTGACAGGTGAGATCACAAGGTGAGACAGGATGGGGTAATAATCTGACAAGTGAGATCACAAGGTGAGACAGACTGTGGTAATAAACTGACAAGTGAGATCACAAGCTGAGACAGGCTGGGGGTAATAAACTGACAAGTGAGATCACAAGGTGAGACAGGCTGGGGGTAATAAACTGACAAGTGAGATCACAAGGTGAGACAGACTGGGGTAATAAACTGACAAGTGAGATCACAAGCTGAGACAGGCTGGGGGTAATAAACTGACAAGTGAGATCACAAGCTGAGACAGGCTGGGGGTAATAAACTGACAAGTGAGATCACAAGGTGAGACAGGCTGGGGGTAATAAACTGACAAGTGAGATCACAAGGTGAGACAGACTGGGGTAATAAACTGACAGGTGAGAAAGGCTGTGGTAGTAAACTGACAAATGAGATCACAAGGTGAGACAGGGTGGGGTAATAAACTAACAGGTGAGATCACAAGGTGAGGCAGGCTGGGGGTAATCAGCAGGTAGGTGAGGCCAGCAAGGTGAGACAGGCTGGGAGTAATCAGCAGGTAGGTGAGACCAGCAAGGTGAGACAGTCTGGGGATAAAGAGGGTATTTGGGGGTCTGAACTTATCTTGTTAGGTGGGATCAGACGAAACTACTTCAGAAAAGTTCTCCTCAGTAGAAATTTGTCAGACTTCAATGTTTTGGAAAGAAAATCTAGGAAATAACATGAGTAACATCTGGAAAAACTATAAAAGGTCTGGTTGCACGGTCATGTTACTACATTCATTCTCTCTAACCAGGATACCTTTTTTTGAAACTAGGACAACATATGTCAAACTTAATCAAAGAAAGATTCAATGAAGCCTGTTGAACACCTTTTCTGCAGCCATTAATAGAAGGATAGGGGTTTATATTAAATGTAGCATATTGTAACAACTGTGACAGTTTTAAAAGCGTTGTCTTGTGTTTCTCTTTCGGACGTAAAGTCCACTTGGGGCTAAATTAAAAGTACAGCAGTAATTACCGCTCATGTTGAGCATTAACATTGCAAGAGGATAATTTTTGCGTGTTCGGGGTATTGCTGGTATTACAAGATGAAGGTAAAAATCCGATGCACGCAACCAGAGGATATTGCATTCCAGCAGGGTGAGACAGGCTGGGGGTAATCAGCAGGCAGGTGAGACCAGCAAGGTGAGACACGCTAGGGGTAATCAGCAGGCAGGTTAGACTAGCAAAGTGAGACAGGCTGGGGATAATCAGCAGGTAGGTTAGACTAGCAAGGTGCGACAGGCTGAGGGTAATCAGCATGCAGGAGACCAGCAAGGTGAGACATGCTAGGGGTAATCAGCAGGCAGGTTAGACTAGCAAGGTGTGACAGGCTGGGGGTAATCAGCAGGCAGGTGAGACCAGCAAGGTGATGCAAAGTGGAGGTAATCAGTAATCAGTATCCCAAGGAGAGACAGGCTGGGGTAATAATCTGACAAGTGAGAACACAAGGTGAGACAGGCTGGGGTAATCAACTGTCAAGTGAGATCACAAGGTGAGACAGGGTGGGGGAATAAACTGCCAAGTGAGATCACAAGGTGAGACAGGCTGGAGGTAATAAACTTACAAGTGAGATCACAAGGTGAGACAGGCTGGGGTAATAAACTGACAAGTGAGATCACAAGGTGAGACAGGCTGGGGGTAATAAACTGACAAGTGAGATCACAAGGTGAGACAGACTGGGGTAATAAACTGACAGGTGAGAAAGGCTGTGGTAGTAAACTGAAAAGTGAGATCACAAGGTGAGACAGGCTGGGGTAATAAACTGACAGGTGAGATCACAAGGTGAGACAGGCTGGGGTAAGAAATTGACTGGGGAGATCACAAGGAGAGACAGGCTGGGGTAATAAACTGACAGGTGAGATCACAAGGTGAGACAGGCTGGAGCTAATCAGCAGGCAGGTGAGACCAGCAAGGTGAGACAGGCTGGAGGTAATCAGCAGGCAGATGAGACAGGCTGGGGTTAATCAGCAGGCAGGTGAGACCAGCAAGGTGAGACAGGCTGGAGGTAATCAGCAGGCAGGTGAGGCAGGATGGGAGTAATCAGCAGGCAGGTGAGAACAGGAAGGTGAGACAGGCTGGGGGTAATCAGCAGGTAGGTGAGACTAGCAAGGTGTGACAGGCTGGGGGTAATCTGCAGGCAAGTGAGACCAGCAAGGTGACACAGGGTGGAAGTAATCAGTTGGTAGGTTAGACCAGCAAGGTGAGACAGGCTGGGAGTAATCAGCAGGTAGGTGAGACCAGCAAGGTGAGACAGGCTGGGGGTAATCAGCAGGCAGGTGAGACCAGCAAGGTGAAACAGGCTGGGGGTAATCAGCAGGCAGGTAAGGCCAACAAGGTAAGACAAGCTGGGGGTAATCAGCAGGCAGGTGAGACCAGCAAGGTAAGACAGCCTGGGGATAAAGAGGGTAATTCGTGTCTGGACTGATCTTGTTAGGTGGGATCAGACAAATCTATTCTACTTCAGAAAAGTTCTCCTCAGTAGAAATGTGTCAGACTTCAATGTTTTGGACAGAAAATCTAGGAAAAAGCATGAGTAACAGCTGGAAAAACTAACGGCTAGATCACAAGTTTTGTCGGTAAGGCTGTACGGGGCTAACGCTCCTTTTTTTCTTACCGCTCCCTTAATCCAACGCTGGTATTACGAGTTTTCTTTAAGCCGGCGTTAGCCTCAGAAAAGTGAGCTTTGAGCAAAATTTAGCTCCACATCTCACCTCAATACCAGTGTTGCTTACGATAGCGGTAAGCTGGCAAAACGTGCTCGTGCGCGATTTCCCCATAGGAAACAATGGGGCTGAGCTGGGTGAAAAAAAAACCTAACACCTGCAAAAAAGCAGCATTCAGCTCCTAACGCAGCCCCATTGTTTCCTATGGGAAAATAAAAAATATGTCTACACCTAACACCCTAACATGAACCCCGAGTCTAAACACCCCTAATATTACACGTATTAACCCCTAATCTGCCGCCGCCGACATCGTCGCCACCTGCATTATACTATTAACCCCTAATCTGCCGCTCCAGACACCGCCACCACCTACATTATACTTATAAACCCCTAATCTGCTGCCCCCAACATCGCTGACACCTACATTATAGTTATTAACCCCTAATCTGCCCCCCAACATTGCTGCAACTATATTAAATTTATTAACCCCTAATCTGCCGCCGCCAACGTCGCCGCCACTATAATAAATTTATTAACCCCTAAACCTAAGTCTAACCCTAACCCCCCTAACTTAAATATAATTTAAATTAAATAAATTAATCCTATTTAAAACTAAATACTTACCTATAAAATAAACCCTATGCTAGCTACAATATAACTAATAGTTACATTGTAGCTATCTTAGGGTTTATATTTATTTTACAGGTAAGTTTGTATTTATTTTAACTGGGTACAATAGTTATTAAATAGTTATTAACTATTTAATAACTACCTAGTTAAAATAAGTACAAAATTACCTGTAAAATAAATCCTAACCTAAGTTACAATTACACCTAACACTGCACTATCATTAAACTAATTACCTAGACTACCTACAATTAATTACAATTAAATTAAATAAACTAAATTCCAAAAACAAACAAACACTAAATTACAGAAAATAAAAAAAGAATTACAAGAATTTTAAACTAATTACACCTAATCTAATCCCCCTAATAAAATAAAAAAGCCCCCTAAAATAATAAAATTTCCCTACCCTATACTAAATTACAAATAGCCCTTAAAAGGACCTTTTGCGGGGCATTGCCCCAAAGTAATCAGCTCTTTTACCTGTAAAAAAAAATACAATACCCCCCCAACATACAACCCACCACCCACACACCCCTACTCTAAAACCCCCCCAATCCCCCCTTAAAAAAACCTAACACTAACCCCCTGAAGATCACCCTACCTTGAGCCGTCTACACCCAGCCGGGCACAAGTGGTCTTCCATACGGCAGAAGTCTTCATCCGATCGGGGCAGAAGAGGTCCTCCAGACGGCATCTTCCATGCGGCATCTTCTATGTTCATCCTTCTGGAGCGGAGCGGGTCCATATTCAATCCAGCCGACGTGGAGCATCCTCTTCAAACGAAATCCTAACGAAGAATGAAGGTTCCTTTAAATGACGTCATCCAAGATGGCATCCTGTGAATTCCGATTGGCTGATAGAATACTAAGGTAGGAAAAATCCTATTGGCTGATGTAATCAGCCAATCGGATTGAAGTGCAATCCGATTGGCTGATCCAATCAGCCAATAGGATTGGCCTCGCATTCTATTGGCTGTTCCAATCAGCCAATAGAATGCGAGGTCAATCCTATTGGCTGATAGCATCAGCCAATAGGATTTTTCCTACCTTAATTCCGATTGGCGATAGGATTCTATCAGCCAATCGGAATTCTAGGGACGCCATCTTGTATGACGTCATTTAAAGGAACCTTCATTTTTCATTAGGACTTCGTTTGAAGAGGATGCTCTGCGTCAGCTGGATTGAAGATGGACCCGCTCCGCTCCGGAAGGATGAAGATAGAAGATGCCGCATGGATGAAGCTTTCTGCCATCTGGATGACCTCTTCTGCCCCGATCGGATGAAGACTTCTGCCGTATAGAGGACCACTTGTGCCCGGTTGGGTGAAGACAGCTCAAGGTAGGGTGATCTTCAGGGAGATAGTGTTAGTTTTTTTTAAGGGGGGGATTGGGTGGGTTTTAGAGTAGGGGTGTGTGGGTGGTGTGTTATAATGTTGGGGGGTATTGTACTTTTTTTTACAGGTAAAAGAGCTGATTACTTTGGGGAAATGCCCCGCAAAAGGCCCTTTTAAGGGCTATTTGTAATTTAGTATAGGGTAGGGAAATTTTAAAATTTTGGCGGGCTTTTTTATTTTATTAGGGGATTAGATTAGGTGTAATTAGTTTACAATTCTTGTAATTCTTTTTTTATTTTCTGTAATTTAGTGTGTTTTTTTCGTAATTTAGTTTATTTAATTTAATTGTAATTAATTGTAGGTAGTTTAGGTAATTAGTTTAATGATAGTGTAGTGTTAGGTGTTTCAACCTCTCATTGTCTTATGGTTCTATATGTAATTACATATGTACATTAAACCAAGATACAGGAATTCTTAATATTTTTCCTATAGTTGAGCGCCTCTATCTAATATTGGAATCCTCTTTATACATATATATATATATATACATACATACATACATACATACAAACACAGTCACTACACACACACACATATATATAGACACACACACACAGTCACTACACACACATTACAAATAGATGTATCACCACACACTAAACTGGCTATTTTAATAGCTATTCAGAATTTCAGAGTATCCTATACTGTACAAAAAAAATCCAGAGTTCATACTAGTCCATTGTAAATTAGACTGTTTTATATATTTAAATGCAATAGTCACACTTGTTAAAAAAACAAAATCAAAGCAGAGCATACTCACTTCAGCAAGAGACAGGATGATGATGCAGTGAAGCTTGAAGCAACAAGCCCCTCCCATGTAAGCTACTGCCCGGTAGCTAGTAGAAGTTGGAGTGTAAGTGTAATTAACCCCCATAGTTGCCAGAAAGGCTGCAATACAGTTGCAGTCCTCTCTGGTAGCTAAGGGTTAAAAGTAGCAAGTTTTTTTTATTGCTTTTTTAATGCAGTGTACTGAGCCGAAAGTAAAGAGAAGCAGCAGGAAGTTGTGCTCTGCAGCTCTCTCCCTGCCAATTACCCTGCATTTTTCACGGAAGCAGCACATCACTGAGGCTGAGCAAGTCATAAAATAATTCTTACAGACTTACATTCACATTTCACTCAGCTATGATACACAGAGTGACAACACAACATAGCCATAAGAGGCTCATACACACAGTCTCAGATTAGGCTGGGGAAATTGTCAGCTGTCAGCACGCTTTTGCTGTTGTGGTGGTAGGCACTGCTAGCTGACAATCTCCCCAGTCAGCTGCTCATTGACAAGCATTCAGAAGACCTCACAACCTGGTCTCTTACAGTGGGCAGGGAAATCCGACCGCTGACATTATGGAGGCAAACAGCAGCAGTGCAGCATACCACTTGCCTGATCGCTCAGGAGCATGTTTGTGGTCACAACATTATAGTATAAAAAGTTGTGGCTGGCGCTACATGACTCCTGCAGCACTGGCCCTCATTACACACCTCAGTCAGCCATCATGGCAGTGGAGGCTCCTCCATATGTTCACACCCGCACGTGAACCCCCAGTCAAAAGAAGAAGAAAAGAAAAAAATTCTGAAGAAAATATAATTTTTCCAATAGCCCCCCCTATTGGAAAAATTATATTTAAGTTATGCCCCTAAAAAAGTTAAAGCAAAATTGTTTTTTATTGTAAAAATATTTATTTTCATTTTTGCATTGATTTTGTATTGAACCGCACGTGCGGTAGAGCCAA